>NC_051179.1:129642887-129904678 GCF_013339695.2 Rhipicephalus sanguineus | reverse complement strand
AAAAATATTGCAAATATTTAGTCACGTGACAGCGAGGGTGAAGACGCACGAACTGTGCAAATACGTGCAATGTGAACAAAAACACGTCTAAAACATGGCACGCAAATAATTTCACCCCTGCGAAGCACAAAAATATTGCAAATATTCTGCGACACGTCACAGAAGGGATGAAGACGCACGTACATGACAAATATGTGCAAGGTGAAATCAGAATCAGAAATCGTTTTATTTAGTTATCGAATCAATTACAAAATTCGTGTATACAGAAGCAGGTCCCATAGTCAGAGACTGAATCGGGACCTCCTACAGTAGTGAACATAGAAACAATTAATTGGTGCAGCAAACAGTGGTGCAGAAAACAGGTAATAAAATACATCGCAGGTAAAAAAGAAAAAAAGGAGTTCTACTGAAGAAAATCATTAGCAGAAAGTAGCAACAAAAACTGAAATTAGACAACATAAAAAATAGAGGTAATTCAACTCTCCTAAACAGTTTTCAGATAATTACCATGGTGAAAAATGTTAAAAAGTAAACTACGAAAAAGAAAACTAAACAGAGACATCTGATATCAGCAATGTAGGATGATGATGCGATGCTGCGTTAACATTAGCTTGTGAGAAGGCACGAAAGGGAGCGGGAGTAATAGAAGTGACCAAAACCAAGGGCGTCCGCAGAACTTTTTTCAGGGGGGGGCAACCGCTGGGGGGGGGGGGGGGGGTATGCTATATCCTTTAAAAACTTCAAGATTGCGGCGGCGATGCAAGCTGAGTTCAGCTGATTCAACTCTGCAAATCCCATAAAATGCTCTCGAACGCAGGCATCCGTTCCTCTGTTCCTGCAATATGTTCCTGGACGAGGCAAAGCTGTCAGAGTTCCTGGTGGTTGACCACTAGAAAATATACGCACACTGACTGGAAGGTTAATTATTCAAATGCTCACGTTAAAAACACGAAAGCATTATATTTACAAGGAAATCTTATTTACAGGCTAATACACACGCTCACAAATTCATTCGTCTAGCTCAATCTCGCTCGCGCACCCGCACAGTCGAGCGACCGGGCCATGCACTGCTTGCCGCTCGTTGCTCTCTCGTCCAGTGTCCTGGTTGTTTCATCTCCGCACAGCCATGCACTTAAACACACTGAACCACACAAAGAGAGGGGCACGAGTGCAGGGGCTTACTGTCGAAAAAACGGAACAATGTGGCCGTGTCGGCTCCCCTTGTAGACAGGACATTGCACGCACCACAAAGTGGGAAGATGGCTGGAATCGTTTACGCGCTGTCGCCGCTCTGGCGAGGTTCCCCGTGATGGATAGCGCAAACGAGACGCAGGGCTGGCCATCATAAATATATTCCGACTCGCCGAATTTGCTACCTTGTTGAGGTCCCCCACACTGGAGGTGCATTCAACAAGATGCGTGCTCACAAGGGTTGCCGGCTCGGGCGTACCAGCGTATTCCGAACACAATGAGCAACGATGGCGAAAACACAATGCCATGTACGGTGTCTCTTTTCGTGTCGCTATCTCTCTACAGAGCTGAACAACAGAAACCTCCCCTGAAGGAGGCTCGGAACACATGCGTGCCGGCACTGCTACCATCGGACTTGGAGGCGCCCGGCGCCTGAACGTGTCGAAATGATTAGAACAGATCGCCCTTCAGCCCTTTTTAACGATGACACCTTTCGAAGACGGCATAATGACACGTGCCCGTAAAACCTATCGACACGCGACAGTCCAGAGGTGCCACCCAAAGCGTGAAAGCGGGGGCTGCTTTCACCCGTTTCGCAGGGTGCGTCGCCGGCCCATTCGTGGCGGCTCTTTTCCTTTCGTCGTTGACAACCATCAGTCACGGTTTAAGTGTTTAAGCATAGGCGCGTTGCCATTAGGCTGTAATCATCGCGCGGATGGGCACGGCTGCACGGATGTGTGTCGGGGGCCAAAAAAGACTCCCATAGGAAGAAGGCTTGATTGTGCTTTCAAGGGGGACGAATAAAGCTATTGATTTTGTTTTGCTCTGTGTTATTGGTCGGGCCTTAAACTGGGCATAAACTTTAAGGTGGTGGTCACGTTTAATGATATTTGATTGGCTGATCTTCTGATGGCATTTTTGAATAACCGTCGCAACTGGCTTGTTAACCAAGTGAATGAGTGAAACAACTTTATTGATGCTTGTTAACCAAGTTTTTTTTTTTTAACGCGAGCAAAATCTTGATAGCCAGTATAGTCTGAGCTGAAGCTCCAGGCAAACCCTGTACCACGGCTATACTTAGGCTCTAACCAAATGAACAATAAGTACAGTAGGTACTGCAAAGTTTGTCCTTTTTTGTAAATTAATTTCTGCTTCTGATTATATAAATACATCCTCCGTCGTGACTCGTCAGTGTCGTCACTTCCTACGAGTACTCATCATGTCGCCTTCATACACGCTGTACTTCACGATTCTTTTGTCGGGGTTTGGACACATTCCTAAAAAACTAACATCCACATGCAGTAGTATTTTATTTTGAGATGCGTATGACATTGCCGCAACATTAACTAAACATGTAAGCAACATAAATACATGACTCCCGAAAATGGTAAAGCGATTTAATTTGCATGAGCATGAAGGCCTGCTGTTGTGAAGATATAATCGACGCCTTATAAGGACCAACAACAAGGGCAACTTGAGCTCCACAACAAAGCACAGCATGCAACTTGTACAAGCCCACAAGCTTTCTGTGTGACCGATATAAAAGCATTGTTTGGGAGCTTGGGTGGTGAGAGGCGCGACGCCATGGGATATTGTTACAGTTTTTTAAAGAAGTGTAGCGGTAATGATTTCTTGCTAAAAGTAGCCGTCAATTTTGTGAGAACTGAAGTTCTTGTGTCAGACTGCGTAAATCTCTTAGTTCAGGAAAAGAAAACATGAAACTTGTATCTCAGAATTATTCGCTATCTTCAATAGGCATCGCAGGCAGTCTCACTGCCATGACATGACGTCTAGTGCAAATTTGGTTCGCAATCCTGAACGTTGTTCCATACGGATATGCGAGACCGAAGTGTGTTAATCAAGCTTTGCAGCTTTTCGCTTGTGCAAAAATTTATTCCTATATATATAGGCATAAAGAGAACTTCTTCTGGCTACCGTCATAAAAATTGTGAAAAACTTCTTCGTGCTACAATATAAAACAAAACAAATATTTATTTTATCGTAACAGTTTCGGCTGGCGCGCAGTCCAGCCTTCTTCGGAGGATGTAATTGAAATGACATGGCCAACCTGCTGCACCAGGCAGGGCCGCCCGCCCAGTTTGGGTGCCAAACGAGAATTTCAAAAAACGATAAAAAAAGGAGAAAAGAAAAGAAGAAAGAGAGAAATAACGAAGGCAGCATTAGCGACAATTGCTTTGTTGGGGCATTCGTCAACAGCTGCAGAACGAGGGAGGGAAAGAACAGCGGTAGGAAAGACAGAGAGCCGCCGGAGGCGGGCGAGGCGGGCGGTTTATCCTTGTCTTATCTTCGTAGGGTAGATAAAAAGGCGGCCTGAGCAAGCGACCAAGGAAAAGGGGAAAAGAGAATTGTCGCTTCTACACATCACACACATGGTCCAAGTTCAGATGGTACCGCAGTTAGCCCGCGGCGCCGGGCCGTACACACACGAGAAGAGATACATACGACCCGCTCTAGCTTTGGGAAAACTTGGGCCACGATACAAGGCTAAAAGTACCCCCCTCTCTTTCATATTGCAAGGGGGGGCATCTGCCCCCCCCCCCCCCGAATTCCAGGGGGGGGGGCAGATGCCCCCCCTTGCCCCCCCTTGCGGACGCCCATGACCAAAACTATCCAGATTATGGAATAGATGAGAGGAAAGTTTTCATATCTTTTTTGAATATGCCGATTGATTCCGAGGTTTTTTGCAGTGTAGTTTCATTCTGAGCCGCCAGAAGACGCCACCAAGTCACGTTTGGAAAAAAGAGAGGAAAATGCGCTCTCCGGCCGTCGCGACAGCGAAGTGCCTCTCCCTGCTGCAACTAATCCACTCTTTTCAGGGGCGCCGCTGCTCCTTTGAAAAGTTTCAGATGTGCTTCACGCCCCCCCCCCTTCCCCCCCGCCCCCCCCCCCCCCCCCCAAAGAAAAAAAAAATCATGGCCCAGAGAGCCTTCGTACTCCCATGCCACTGTCTAGAAAAGAGGTGCCTCTTTCTCCTGGTAGTATAACTATTTACGCGCCGCTGCCGCAAGGGCTGCTTTTTTTTTTTTCTCCCCTTCAACGACGCCTCTTTCTATCTCTCCTTCTGTGATGACCCTCGCTCACTTGTCCCTGTCCCCAGCGGTGCGGTTCTTTTCACGGGAGGAACAATTGCGCTGCAAACCGCTCACGTAGGCTGCCTGGCCAGCTGCTCTCCGTGACATACAGTGCCGAAATGCGGGTTTGGGTGACAAACTCTATCGCGGAGGTCACATCACAAGCGAACCATGAGACATCACATCCTTCCGTGTACAGTGTACTTATGTAAATAATTCCCTCTGTCGCTGTCGTTTACTCCTACCTCATTTACTGATTGTCACTACTCAGTCATCTGCTTGAGCTAGACAGCGGTCATCATAATAAACTCCTTTTTCTTTGTTCCATTTCTATGTACTTCCTCAAGTAAACAGCCACTTACGTCTACCACTCTATATGCCGTTACACACCCTGACACAATCGATCTATGTACTAAAGATTTTATTTCTCTCGAGAAAGAATTGACAGCAATATTTTGTAGAGAGAACGCTATAATTATGCAGTAATTATTCTCCAAATAATTGTAGTGACATGAGGGCTTCTATTCACAGTTTATGAATTATTTGCAAATGCTCAGGGAAGTTCTGTTCGCGTACACACACACACATATATATAGAAAAGTGAAAAAAAAAAACACGTGTGCGAAGCAATTTTATTTACGTTTCACTGGAGGTCTAAGCTTCATCAGATAAAGCTCGGACCCCGAGCGGAACGTAAATAAAATTGCTTCGCACGCGTGTCTGACTTTTCTGAGAATCTTTTACCGAACCTAGAAACCCTGCGTCGTTTCTGAGTGTGTTACATATATATATATATATATATATATATATATATATATATATATATATATATATATATATATATATATATATATATATATATATATATATTTGCGCAGTAGAATTGACAGCAATCTTTCTGCGCCAAAAGTATGCAGAAGACATCGTTGTCACTGCAATTGTGCTGGAACGTGAGACATGGTGGTCTGACAGGAAGAAAAAGAAAGAATAAAGACGAGACTGCCTCCAGGATAGCATTCAACTCTGTCCCGTTGTCAAAACTCTGCCGTTTGTGATACCCTGTAGAGGGTCGTGACGCTATTTCTGCGGCCCTTGTTGGGAACACGGCACAGTTTTACACTGACCTGCAACACGGGGTGTAAGCAAACTCGTATGTACTCCTTCCTTCCCCCATGGAAGAAACGCGCCCAGTGGTTGTGTGTAACACCTCCACCCCCCCCCCTCCTCCCCTCATTATACCCGACACAACTTCTCGTTCGTCTGTAGGAGAAGACAAATTCTATTTGACTAGCTGTGCTCTTCCTTCACCGTGTAACATAAGCTTCCGAATGTAACCTAAGCTTCCGAATGTTCGAAAGACGGGTAGTTTGGCAATTGCGTGCTACAACGCTGCCGCTCTGACCCACGGTGTCAAACCCGTGCTAACTGTCTAAGCAGCACAGTTTTCCCTGCTATACGTACCGTCATTTATTTCATTTGAATTGAAACTTCAGCAGAGTAGTATCAATTCATCTTTGGTTGATGCAGCATTTATTTATCATGTTACCGTGTGCAAAGCATCAGATGAACCGCAAAACCATTTGTATGACAGAGCTGAAGCAATTACGTCTTGAGCGACATATATGCGTGGCATGAATGGTCCTGGTGCGTTATTCTCTTGTCGGGGGAACGACTTCTCTATTCGCGTACGCTATTTCAATAGGATTTTTATTTTCAATAAAGTTCGTTACAATAACATGATGAGTGGTCGTTTCACCCAAATTGTCAGTAATTGACAGCAAGCTGGCGCTGATCGAAGCGTAGACGGCCTAACAGCCGGAGACGCACAGTGCGGTAGTCCGAGGTCCGTCTTCGGCGGAAACTCGGCGTCACGGCCTTTCCTGGGGCACAAAGGCGCCATGTGTCGCATTACCGCTTCGGCACCAGCGACAATGGTGTTGTTTCGAGCAATTGCAACCATGCACCTCCTGGTGCATGAGAAACAGCCGGCGTCTTCCTTATCGCCGCAAAGTGAGGCGGCTGCCTTTATTCCGTCCCGGCGCCCGAGGCAAAGGGTGGCTCGCCGATTGCGACAACTCTTGGAAAAAAAAGGTCGGCATATTCACTGACTAAATGCTAACCGTTTACTTGTCACAAAATACACTAGCCTCTTAGTAAGTGAAGGTAGTAAAATGCAGGCTAGTGGAACTTGCTACCTAGTTAGTGAGTGAATAGTACTAGCTCGAATGGCTAGTCCATTAATAGAGAGTTTTAGTTTAGCGCGCGCAAACCTGTACGTACGCAACGGCCTGCGCGCTGCGAGTTGAGGCTGTCTCCCACATTTTTAGTCTACCGTACGCAACAACCGAAACGTGGACTGCGTCTAGGCGTCAGCGCCTTCGTCTCGGTGTGTTTTTCTGCGCCATCTAGTGGCTAAGAAATAAACTACAATATCCGATCATAGTTGACACAAGTCAAGGCACGAGACAAGGCAAGATTTTACGATGGCGCAAATTTTCTTGAGGTGATCTGTGGTGAACGGTGACGGTTGGTACGACTTCTACGAGGCGAGCAGCAGCAAGGGAGGAAAAATGCCTTCCGAAAGCGGTGCCTTTTGAAGGGCGACTGCAGTCTCGACGACATCGAATATCTCCTACATCTTTGCAGCGATCACTGTCCACTGCACTGGGTCCGCAAACGGATTCAAGCTACTCACGTAGGCAAGGAGCTCCAAATCGAGGGCAATTCCGAAATGGACGCGGGATTTATTCGCTGCCGTGACCGCCGTGCACCTTAGCCGTGCCGCTTGTGCTGCTGTCGGACGCAGCCATTTTGCTTGTCTCGACCGGTCGAGATCTCGCGAGAGAAGCGCCCGTAAGGTACGCAACGGCCGTAGCGGGCGCAACGTAAGCGCCGAGATCTAGCGTGCGCATTTCTTGCGCGCGCAAACGCACGCATCTCTCTTAGGTTCAGCGCATGCGCAGTCTTGCTCTCTCTCACCCGTTGCGTGCGCAAGGCCGTTGCGCGCGCTAAACTAAAACTCTCTACTAAGTTGTTAGTAACCGCGCTAACAACTCAATTAGAGGCTTACGCCTATTTTGTTTATATGTGCGTGTGCATTGCCATATAAAGATGATTCTATTACAAAAGTACCTAAAGGACTAAAAAAAACGAAGTGGCATTGTCCTCGTACATTAACGAATGGCCGCTAATTACTTCATGTAATTACCGTGGTAGGTACACAAAGCAACCAACATACATAGAGGCATGAATTGATCACGAATGAGAAAACACACGCAAGTGCACACACAGAATAGCAAGACTTTTACGTAGCTGATATCTACTCTAGCAGCGGCTTGAAGACTATGCTCCTATGCACCGTGTACTGGTTGGCAATCATAGAATTTAGAAGAATAATTGATGTTTTCTACACATTGTCGTGTGCCCTTATATTTGCTTATATGCGTGCCATCACGTAGCACGAAACTTTAATTCCAAGGTAATCAACAAAACAAAAATTGTTTAAATTTTGCTAAAGACTGTCACGATTACGGCAAAGTATACTGCGCATCTACGAAAGATCTGGCAATGTGGGTGACTAGTAGTTACTTAGTTAAAAACACCAAGTAAACTTTCTGGTTAGTGAAGGCAGCACTTTACGACCTTTACTAAGTGCTGGCTAGTAAACAGATTTCGCGATGGTAGTAAAATACGCTCGAAGGTAGTAAATGCAAGCATTTACTAACCATTTACTAACTTTTTTTCTAAGAGTGCACAGCGCACGCTCGAGAAGCTCAAATCTACGCGAGCAGTGGACACCAGTGGATGCGAATGAAATGCGTTCCGTTCTCTAGCGTCTCCCGTTACTAAGCACAGACTGTCGGCTTTCGTGCTGCAGCACACATTTTATTACCTGCTCTCATCCTCGCTCAATCGCCCCCCCCCTCCCCCCCCCCCCCCCATGCTGCCTCTCAGCTTCAGGCTAGCACAGTGGATGTTATGCCCCATCTCCTGTACTCGTGGGGTCTAGACTACACCAGTCTTGGTGGTGTTGCCTCGTGCATAGTGCACCCCTTCTTCCCAGGGAAGGATTGGTTAGCCTACAGACTTTTGGGAAACCCTTGTCTCCCCCACTAACTCAATTAGACTGCATTGCCGTGGGAAACAGTGCCGCGTTCCAGCTGCGTTTACACGAATGCGACAGAATGCAGCGGTAGCACATCACCTTTCCTAGAGCAATGCGCCGCCGTTTACATGGAGTGCATGAACCCTCCCGAGAAGTCCTCGCTTTCTGCCCCCGCAGCTGTCGTGTAGTATCGAAGAGGTGCACTCGAGGCCGACTCGAGGAGGGGCCGGCGTTCCCCTTCAATTGTGTAAGGTGGTCCATGAGTCGGCTTACCCCTCGAAATCCACACCTGCCTGGCGCATTTGTGCGATGCGCCTTTCCAGCGCTTACACCCGTTTACATGGATGCGATGCGCCAGTTGTCGCATTCGTGTGAACGAGGTGCGTGCCGTGCCGGTTTACGGCAAACTGTCAACGCAGGCACACTTCCCTACCGTGGGAAGATGAACTGGGCCACACTCAGACAACGTGGAGACCATTTTGTGGAGACGGCGTGTCGGCGTCTTGTTGAATGAATGGAGTCGCCCCAGCTGGCCGGTTATAATCCCGTTTACATGAATGCGACAGTAGCGCATCGGCTTTGCAAGCGCGTTTCGGAAAGGCGATGCGACGCCGTTTACAGAACCCCTCGTCTTCTCTTCGCCGCAGCGGCCATGTGGTTGCTGGCCGAGTTCATTGATGTCAGAGGGATACATGCGCTTAGCCGTGTCTGAAGCACGGGAGACAAAAATTACCACCTTTTTCTCCTTCATGAACCACTATACAAAGAGATACATATTAGCGCGAACAAAGAAACAAAGACTACAGAGAGAAGTGGGAGGAAGCAGAAAGGTTTCAGCGCCTGACCTGTCTGCTCCCTCCCAATTCCTTCTCGAGTGTGTTTTTTGCTTTGCGCTAATATGAATACCTTGTAGCGAAAGAGGCACGCCCGGAGTTCGCACGACGGGAGGCCACCGTTACTCTCTTCGTGATTTACGGCCTGTGATTCGACCGGGACTCGCAATACCATCCCTGTCTGACGTATTACTGCAATGCGCCTTCCTAGCGAATTGCCATTGTTAACATGAACGCGATGCGCATCTGTCGCTTTCATGTAAACGTGTTTTATGCACAACGATACCAACTATACTTTTTATAAACTTATCGTTTTCAAAAACGCTTCTCTTCTTGTCTGGCTACTAGGCGCAAGTCCCAGTTCGGCTACGTTGGCTCGTCAGCCTTACGACTCACGCTACGAGTTTACGACCCGCTATCCTCAGACATCGCAAGTTCTCAGCACGGCAGACTTTCCAAAGACGTTGAGTTGTTAGCTCCTAACGTTTCTCCTTCAGGCGAAAGCGGCGGCTGATAAAGCACGAGCTGAGCAAAGAGAACAGAGAGGAGGTGTTCGATCGCGTGTCACGAGCACAACAGCATGCACTGCGCAGATATCGAGGAATAGCTGTTGATTTCAGTCGCCAGTGCAGCAACACAAGCCTACAGGCACGCGCCTAAGATTCCCGGCCGGAGGCTATCAATCGGATGTCACTGTCTTCCGACGGCAAAGCTGTGTTGCGTGGAACGATGTCATACTTCGGGTTTCCAGCTCACCACATCAGCAAGAATTGCTGCGTATACTCTGTTCCAGAAGTTCCGTGCAGCAGAGTCAAGGCTAGACGACCCTCGAGCGCAGGTTGTTGCGAAGCGAGATGTAGTGCCCCATATACGTAGCCCCTTGTTTGTCCTCATGACTTTTGCAAGCGGTCTCGTCGGAGGATTTTTACTTGAAGGCTTCTCTGCGTGTTGTAGCTGTGATTCGTATGACGATTTTGTCGCATTTTCTGTATAAAACAATTTTTGTGGCTCCATGATACTGAAGAAAGAGTTCTTGCTTGTACGTGTTATAACATGCAAATGACGAAAGAAATAACGCTGTTGTGGATCGTATGTGTTATGCTTTTACTTATAAAGTACGAAGGAATGGTACGACACTGTCTAAACTTTTATGAGTAGTCCGCACAGCCCGAGCGTCCACAGCGCCGCGGAGGACCTAGTCTTGGGTTGTGATTAGTCCGCGGTGGCAGATTTGGTCACTCCTTAGTCAAAATGGCGGCGCCTGGTTCTCCTGTGCGATATCGTGCAAGTATCTCGAAGACGCGCGCTTTTACGGTGCCGAGGAGAATATTTAACCGCTTTCACAATTACAGCTCATCTCACTGCGCAGTTGCACAGTGTCCCGAGACGCTCTTGCCGCTTTCGCTGCAGCGCTCGCCGCTAGCAGACGACAGGGCGCGGAAGGATACACTTAGATGTGCTCGCCCTCCTGATTGGTTGAGAAGGCCTGTAGCTTCCACAGTGCTGCACGGAACTTCTGGAACAGAGTTAGTCACCGATATGGTCTGCGCACAAGGATATACAGCAGCGAACGAAACGGGACCCCAAGCGTATCACGCATGTATGCCACCTGCCGTTTGTAAAACCTTGCCTGAGGAGGTTTACTGAAGAAATAAAAAAACTTAGGAGGCCTACTATTTAGGGCCGAAACATACAAATCCAAGTGCCAGAAGAGATGTAGTGTAGACCATTCGGAAAATCCCAATGAATATGTGCCCGCACATGCCACAGGGTGACCGCAAATACGGCCGAAGCTTACCACTAAGGCTTTTTATATAAACTTTATTTGTGATTCGAGCAAACAGGTATACAAATTTAGGTGTGAAGTTTGCGATACTGGGCTGACAGAAACCGCGTTCCACACCCCAAAGTACAATCATTCAAAGCAAGAGCAATGAATCAGAGAAATACGCAAAGTGAGCTCGCAGTTCCTAGGCTGTAACCGCAGGCTGTCTAAAGGTGCGCGTGATAGAAGCGGGGGCGGAGGCAGGGTAACCACGCGAGCGCCTTGTTGCACGGTGTTCCGACTCAGAGTGAAGAGTTCGCAAACGCCCGCTTCCCCTTGGAGCTAGCCTTATGTAATTATGAGGAACGCCGCTATGGGGCACTCCTGAACACTTAGAGTGCACGGAAATATATACGCGGGTGTTCCTAGATTTCGTTGCCATGGAAATGCGCCTGTCGTAGGCGGAAATCGAACCCACGTCCTGAAGCGAAACAGTCCGATGCATAACTTGCCAAAGTATATGATAGACGGCGAATCGGAGCGAGCGTATCCTGCCAAGTTTCCGCTTGTAGCCTAATCTAGCAAGTACAGAGCACAGCAAGCCCAGTTGAACGGGATGGGTTACTTTCGCGCTCACGCACTTTTGCCCGGGGAAAATGCTGCGACGCATAAAGGAAAGGAAGCCGGTACCAAAGAAATTCGAGTGGCCTACATTTTTTAGAAGCGGAGGTATACATCTTAATTGTGTTTAATTGTTAATTTAGTTAGTTTAACTCTGCGGTGTTTAGTTTGTTAGCAGTGGCAGAAAGGAACACGCAGCAAGTACAAAACAGTTGTCGTGTCATTCATATATACGTGTGCCTTATCTCGTAGTTATGATGTTTATTGCTGTGGATTCATATGAACAAGCCCAGCAAACCACACCTCTGGAGAACGACATTTTTTGTAAAAAAAAAGGAAAGAAAAGGAAAGCTGAGGTGCTATTCAAAACATACTTCGCCCACGCAGATCTACTCAGTTCCCTCGCATCGCACACGCGCACTGCCCGTTTTTCTGCTTTCCTTTGTCTGTCGTTGCACACCCCTCGGTTTTAGTGGCCGCCCGAGTGGGGCCACAAACATACGCACGCACACGAGGGGGACGTTCCGAGAGTACGGCTTTTTTTTTTTTTCACTTGACGACGCTCACCCCATACTCTCTGTGCAAAATCGGCATTTGCCCCCCTCCAGCCACACCGGCACTTGCCCCCACCCAAGCTATGCCAGATCTCTCTCTCCCCCCCTCCCCCAGCCGCGATGCAAGACGGCTTTGCACCCCCTAAGGCGCCCATGCTTCACACTTGCTTTCACGCTCTCCCGCGCAGCCGTCTGAAAGGCAGACAAAAAGAGAAGACTTGCAGATGCTGGGCATGGTCTGAAGTTGACATTCTCCCCTGAAGTAAAATGTTTTCGAACGCCACAGTCGGGGAGACGGGGAGCTTTCCAATGCAGCGCTTTCGTGTTGTCCGTCTAGGTGGCGCTAGAGGAAGATTTTCGTTGTAGTGATAGGAATAATGCAGATTTCTCAGTGTTCCTGCAGTATTTGTGTGTGATTAGTGTGTATAATTATATAAGGAGACCGTAACTATTATATTTTAAGCTATGCATGCGGAGATTTCAGCGCAGTTTGAAGATTACTCCACTTTTGTTGACGTTTTCAGCATGAAAAATTAAGACAGTTTACGAGCTTCGTATCGCATTTCTGCTTGCTTTATTGAAAAACGCTAGGTCCAGGAAATAGATCGGGACTATAGTGTCTCTACGTGCAAATTCGGCCATGGAACTTCAGTAGCTTTCCACGAAAATGGGCCACGGTAGGTCCCTATATTGAGAATATCGCCCACTTTAGATGAATATAATTTAAAAAGTAGCACGTGCACATCGATGAAATTGGGTATTCAGACGGAAAATCTTATCCTCTACATACGCCCCGAAAATGAACTTTCTCTAGCGAATAGTTACTGGACAATCTGCTGCGGAAGTTACTAAATTTGGCTGTTTTCAAAAGCTCAGCAACAAAAAAGTAGAAGTCCAACATCAATTTGCTACGTTGAGAAAATAGGTAAATATGTCTTGAATGTGCTGCGCAAAGAACAGTGCTGTAACTGTAGCAGATTTTTTAAAAAATGGTCACTGCTGAGGCACAGTCAGCCAAAACCGTGTAACTTGCGCTTATTCTTGGCTATCCATCCCCAAATACTAATGGTTGACTTGTTTTTAATAAATATATTTGAAAAGTACAAAGATCAAGCTTTTCAATGATATATAAGTCAACTATATAAAGCACGGAGAACAGCCGCCGCGTCGGTTGGAAAAGTGACAAAAACGACGTGTTCGTGCCGCCGGAGTGAGACCGCCGCCTGAAGGTATAGTATTACACAAATAGATTCCAGTGAAGTGGGCTGTTTGTTTGCCATAGTTAGTATTAACTATAGGTAAGATAAAATTGTGATTTTGTGCAAACCTTGTCAAGTTTGTATTCTCTAGACTTGATGGAGGGATTATAAACAAAGAAAGCTGATTTATTATTTGCTTGAAAAATAGTATTCCTAGATTATATTTGAAAGTGTTCTCGATTGTTAGGATGTTGTTGGCATGCAGGAGTGCTTTAGCATCACTGCGATAATGACTGTGGGTAAGTATTCTAATAGAGTGATTTTGCATAGTTTGAAGGGAGACGAGATGACTGCTGTAGGTATTGCCCCAAGATGTGATACAGTAATTAATATGAGAATGAATAAAAGCGTAGTACAATGAAAGTAATGTGGGTTTGGAAAATATATCACGGGATTTAATTAGAACACGTATGCCGTAAGCAATTTTTTTTTTCGCAGGTATGCAACATACGAATGAAATTTCAAATGACGGTCCAGTTTAATTCCCAAGAAGGTCGCCTCATCGTCTGCTTCAATTGCGAATTGATTTAGAAATATTGGCAGGATATAATTATGTTCACGTTGGTGAGAGTGGAAAACAACGAATTTCGTTTTAGTGGGATTTATTTGTAATCTATTATGGATACACCAAGCAGCCAAGCCTGAAAGGTCATCATTTAGCTTCTGTGTCAGAGATTGGAGGCATTTATCAGTGTTAACAATTGTTGTGTCGTCTGCATACAGTAAGCATTCTGAACTGGTAAGGCAAGATGGCAAATCATTTATGTAAATAATGAAAAAGAAGTGGGCCGAGAATAGAACCTTGAGGTGCTCCTATATTTGTTACTTTAAGTATAGATTTATGACCTAACAGACTTACAACTTGGCTTCTATTGAGTAGGTAGTTTTTTATTAATAATAGTGCAGGACCAGTTACGCCTATTGCTTGAAGCTGCATAAAAAGAATGTGGTGGTTGATAGTGTCGAATGCTTAAATAAAAACACACGTCTAAAATATGGCATGTAAATAATTTCACCGTGATGTCATACGTCATCAAAGACTCATTTCAAGCCACACAGCGCAACAAACATTTCAAGTGCGGCGGCCGCAGCCATCACGCAGAGGCGCCGCCAACCACCGTGCCCCAACGAGCCGGCGAGTTTTTTGCGAGCGGCGTCGTACAACTCGAGCAAGCCCGTCAGCCGCAACGCGAAGCCGACGCCACGAAAGGCGCCAGGCTGCTAGCGCGCGAGCGAAGGGGACGCCGACGATAACGGCGTCCAATTTCCACCAAATTCTTCGAGCACGCACTAGTAATGTGCAGCGAGCGAAAGCGGGGTCGACGCCTCGAACGGCGGCGAACTGCTTACGAGCGAGCGTCGAGGAAGCCGAAGGTCACGGCGACCAATTTCCGCAGAGTTCCGAGTCGCAACTAATGTCGGCTAGCTGAAGTACCCGCCAACCCATGCCGGTGCATTTCAAGCGCGCAGCATACAATCGAGCTCGTTGCTACCGCACAGCGTTTCGGACGAGTCGCAAAACAGCGGCGAGGCCTCTGCCTAATATTGCTAATATCGCGAGCTTGCAGCTCATCACCACGGTGAATCATCGGTGAGCGAACATCCGGCCAGGCGACGACAACGGCGGCCAATAGACGTCAGACTCTGCCCAGGCGGCGCTGCGAAAAACACCGCCACCAGCGCCCTCATCGTAGCCCTGGCCCTAACTGGGTAGTGCAAAGAGAGCCGCCCGCAAGCGCATGTGCATAGGCCGCAATATAACCCTCCTCTTTCGTTGGTGTCGAGGCGCGGTTTCCTGAAAATCAAGGACCTGGAAAGCTTCTTCCGCCAATCCACGCTTCAGAAACAAAGGAAGCTGATCAAAGCGAACTGCGAGTACAACAAAATAAGTTTTAGTTGTTCCCGCTCGCTGCAACTCGCAAGTACAAGCGAGCGTCACACGACACCGAGTTCGAGGCAAGCCCTCCGACATCCATTCTCTAGAGCCTAAATGCGTTAAAATCGGGTATATACGTATGCCACAGCGATAAAGTACCTACATACACGATCAATTTACTTAGCTATGCATCTTACGATCAGTGGTACAAAACTCGGTTCATCAGAGGCGAATGGCCCCGGCGATTTTCGCCTTTTCAGTTGCATTCTCCCTTAAGTCATCTCTCGCTTCCTGTACATTGGAGTGTTTTATTACGCATCCTCAAATGGTCTCGTGATGGTCGTCTTCCGTTATGTACTGCAAATGGGGATACGTGCGTGTCCACTTTCGCGGGGTACAACCAAAGGCAAAACCGTGGACTCCGAGATAGCTACGGCACCCGCGGAGGACACGGGCGAAACAAACCTGAAGGGGGTCACGAACAACATTCTGCGATTTACTTGTATGACGCACGTGGTGTTAGCTAGTTAGAACCAGAACTCTGAGCCTTCAAAACGTACATATGTCTGCGATGCTGTGTTGTGACGACCAACTCGTCGCGGTGTGCGTATCACGCGTCTCCAGTCTGCCTCTAGCTGCTCACTTCGTGTTACACGACAAGCACCGCGGTAAGAGCATCTGCTGAGCTTCATAGTCAAGGTTACCACAGTTTTGCATCAGGGCTACGCAAAACAACAGCAGAGCCACATATTCATGCCACCGGTTGTGGAGAACGCGGGTACTTCGCTTACCGAACACGCTCGCAACGGCCCGTATCCAGCGCTCTCGCCTTTCTTCTTCGTACGACAACTATGGAAATCGGTAAAACTGAACGTTGTTATTCAGTCTTTTACGTCCGTGGCAATTCACAACGCAACAGTGCGTCTTTTGCGGAGTTTCTTCGTAGCGTGCGGAGGGCTCTCGTCTGCTGCTGTTTTCGCCGTCGTTCAGGCGAGTTATCCAGCAAGCACTTCACGACGGTTCGGTGGCGCGTCCGACTAGCGGAGAGCAATTCACAGCTCTCGTTCTGAGTGCTAAATGCGCAAACACACGCGATATTAAGCTCAATCGTTGTTTCGCACTCGCTAGTTGCACCTGGTCCCATAGCAAACTATGCGAGAGAGTCGGTCTATGCACTACTCAATACTTCTCCGACAGGTGGCGCCACACATCTTGGAAACTCCAGAGTCTGACGTCTATATCCAGGCGGTGTGTGGCCTCGAGGCCCACCACTGGAAACGCCGGCGCCACCGTCGGCGTGACGTACTTGGCAGGATCACGTGGTCTCCGCGGCCGCGTCGGCTGCTTGTGGCGCACTGCCGCGTGCTTTGAAAACGAGTTTCAAGTCCCGCATGCGCTGCGGTCTGTTCAAATTCGGAAGTTTTCTTTCATTTTCTAATCAATTGAAACCATTTTAGTAGAGTGGCTGCCTCCGAAGGCGACGAACATGGGGCTCTACCGCTCGGTGCCGCAGCGCCGCGCTTACGCAAAGGAGCCCAGTGTCAGCCTGCACTGGTAACCGCGGGCAAGTAACCGCGGGCAAGCTAAGAACCGGCAAGTAGCCATCCGCTACGGGTCTTGTGTGCAACAAGCACTTCCGCGACGAAGACTTTTGTTACTGCGTCGGGCCTGCGATGTTCGGTGAGTAGCAGACAGCGCGCACTGAGACGATGGCTCGCGCGCGCTTCCCGTCGGCAAATGATGCTTATCTGCCACAGGATGGTAAAAGGGCTACATTTTACCACGTGCGATGCCATCTCAGAACCCTCCAATGCGACCTCTTGATCGTCGGCCCCGTGCTCAGCGTTCACAAAATCGGCTGCAGATGCACAAGTCATTGTTTAGATACGTTGAAATAAAAAACGCACAGGGTCCCTTATGCATTCGTTAAAGATGACTAGAAGGCGAAAGCCATCTTCTTGTCAGTCGATGTACTGATTCTCCCGCGTTACTGCATTTTCTTTCTTTTCCTAGGCGTCGCATGCTACTACATGCTCGGTCTCGTAGACTGGTTCTCCTTCCACCAGCAATCTCGAAGTGGTGAAGCTTTGGTCTATGAATTTGTTGATCACAGAGAGCGGCAAGTTCACTGGAATGCAAACGGAACGATAATAAGGGGCATTAAAAAAAGGCATCGCATTTTCTCACGTTTTGTGTGAGCACCAAACGAAACGAATGCGCTGAATAAAGACACAGAAGCAGCGGCATTTGCCCGCTGAGAAGACCGATCAATACGCAGTGCGAGACAACTTGTCAAATGACATTGAAACGTAGCCGAATTTATACCGAAAAAGAAAAAAAAAACACTGAATCGTCGGGACGGCAGATCACAAAGTTGTCATGCGCACCGAAGCCGCAGTTGTAAGGAAATTGTTTTTGAACTGCTCTGATAGCGTCCGCGCAACAGTAGTTGTTTGTTTACTCACAAATTCTCATGTTTTGCGGCCTAAAGTTCACAGCGCGGTGCCAAAACGCGCTCGTAGCAAAAGCGAAACCATCAGTACGAACGTACATGCAGACGCTCATACATGTAGAGGCACCGTCAGTCGTCGCGAACCCGTGCGATCGCTGGCTTGAGGCTTCTTTCTGTTATGCTCCGTTTGGTTATACAAGCAGTCTACTCTAACGAGATATTTCACATAGTTTGCACTCAGCGAGTGACTACCTTTCACGTAAGAAGCCGGTTCAGGGGTCTCCAACGCGGTGACAGCGTGAAGCGGGTGCTCGGTTTTCTGCAAAGAGACAGCGACTGTAGACTATCTTGTGCTTTCAGTTCGGCGAAAATGATTATCTTGACAATAAAGAACACAGTTCATTTCGAAAGTACTTACAGAAATGCCCTGGAGGGCTTCCGCGAGTTGTTTTTGTAAGCGCCGACAGCAAAACCTATGGGGAGCGCGCCGGCGGCATCCTGCCTAGCACGCAATCGAGGCGCGTCCGATAGAGGGCGACTCCGTAACTCCTCGAGGCCAATACAACACGATCGAGTCCGTTACCCATAATCGCGATCAGTTTCGCGCACGCGATAGGTACGGCAGAATAAAAAGCGATCACTTACTTGTGAAAGAATCCAGCGCCGATTTGTGCCCCGAGTCAGATTGAAGTCCGATAGGCCTACAGTCTTCTCGGCCGCCATTCCTAGCCGGTGGCGACGCAGTGCCGTGACTGCGCCGGAGATATACAGCGCGGCGTCGCGACGTGTCGAGAGCAGCTCCAGACTTCGTGGGTGTCATCATCATCAGCCTGTCTACGCCCACTGCAGGGCAAAGGCCTCTCCCATGTTCCGCCAATCAACCCGGTCCTGTGCTTTCTGCTGCCACGTAATACCTGCAAACTTCTTAATCTCATCTACCCACCTAATTTTCTGTCTCCCCCTCACGCGTTTGCCATCTCTTGGAATCCAGTCAGTTACCCTTAATGACCACCGGTTATCCTGCCGACGTGCTACGTGCCCGGCCCATATCCATTTCTTCTTCTTGATTTCAACTATGATGTCCTTAACCCCCGTTTGTTCCCTGACCCACTCTGCTCTCTTCCTGTCTCTTAAGGTTACACCTATCATTTTCCTTTCCATCGCTCGCTGCGTCGTCCTCAATTTAAGTTGAACCCTCTTTGTAAGTCTCCAGGTTTCTGCTCCGTAGGTAAGTACCGGTAAGATGCAGCTGTTATATACCTTCCTCTTGAGGGATAGTGGTAGATTACCATTCATGATTTGATAATGCTTGCCGAATGAGCCCCAACCCATCCTTATTCTTCTAGTTATTTCACTCTCATGGTTCGGCTCCGCGGTTACTACCTGTCCTAAGTAGACGTACTCCTTTACAACTTCCAGTGTCTCGCCACCTATCGCAAAGCGATGTTCTCTGCCAAGATTGTTCCGCATTACTTTAGTTTTATGCATATTAATTTTCAGACCTACTCTTCTACTTTACTACGTGGGTGTGGCGAAACGTAAAAGCAGCACAACACACTCATCCACGCATACGTCTGTATCAAAGGCAGCGAGCCGTAGGTCCTAGATCGGCGAACTCCGAGCGCGACTTAACCGGCAACACGCCAGCTCAAACACAAGATGGAAGACTGACCCGAGCGAGGAGGACGAATAGCTCCCTTGACAACGGTTTGCACACGGAACGTATCCATGCACACGGCCTGCATCTCCCGCGCCGTTCATCCCTTTGCAGACTAACTGAATTGCACACGGCACGCATCCCTCTCCGCTTGCTCCTACGACGGTCTAACCTTTCATCTGCGGGCCTACTGGGCTCCGTTACTCCTCGTTCGGGGTAATTTTGCCTTAGAGTGTACATTACCAGTAAGCTGCAATCAACGCATTTTATTCGCCGACAATCGGCTCAAAACGCTCAGAACGAAGCGCCGCTGTGTGCATTTGTATACGCGCCTCCGACCGCCTCTCCACACTAACGCGGCGACGGTACTGCCACCTATAGGTCGATCTCACGGCCAATACCTTCTACGCGCTGTGATCTCACTGCTTCGCGCTCGGACCACTGATACGACAAACTGGCCGAAAGCCGCTTCTCTCCCGGGAGCAGCCGTATTGCCAGAACACCAGCGTTTTGTAGAGTTAAGTGAGATCGGAGCAAAAATCACAGCATATCCACGGGGTGAATGATGATGAGTGGGGCGAAGCTCCGGAGGAAATCATCGGTAAACCGTGAAACCATAGGTCGGCAAAAAATGTGGAGCTCACTCAGACTCACTCATGAAATATATTTTGCCCTTAGAGGTCACTAGGAGTCAGATTCACCAAAATTTTCCTCAACCAGACTCACTTGGACTCAGACTTACTGAAAATGTTCTCAGCCAGACTCACTCTGACTCAAACTCACCAAAATATTACTCACTCGGACTCACTCAGACTCAGACTCACGGCTCTATCTGAGTCTGAATGAGTCTGAGTGAGTCGACTCATGAGTCGGTTAGCGTATAATTGGCTCTTTCGACCATAGTGTCAATGCTCCTCAACACCAATATCTCGCGTAATTGGTGCTCTACCTGGCGCCTTTTGATCTCGTACCTTTAAATATGAGTTATCAGTGGTTGCAATCCAGTAAGGACGTTTTTATTGAAAGAGGTGACTCACACGATATATTTTTATCAAGAACTTCCTCCTGCCCCCCACCCCCACCCCCTCTACGTAACTCACGCCTCTGATTGATAAATATGGTGCTGGTGTATCAACGCTAGTGCTTTGCAGTGTGTGCTTTGCAGTATAAACTTGAGCCGACATAAGTAATGCTGAAGTTGTGTAGATAAAACGATAGGTCCGCAAAGAAGTGTCGAATTCACTCAGACTCACTCAAGGAATATATTTTGCGCTGAGGGTTCACTCGGACTCAGACTCACCAAAATTTTCCTCTACCGGACTCACTCGGACTCAGACTCACTAAACTTTTTCTCAACCGGATTCACTCGCACTCAAGCTCACCAAGATATTATTCACCGGACTCCCTCAGACTCAGACTCACGGCTCGATCTGAGTCTGAGTGAGTCGACTCATGAGTGAGTTTGCCGACCTATGCGTGAAACTCTTCCGTGAAATTCGCCCAGTAAATCATATAAGGAGTGTGAAACACACCAAACTTTTATTGTACTGCTGGTTTACATGGTTCCTTCATTATCACCGCTTTGAGATCGGTGAAATGCAGGGAAAGTGTCCGCTCCCCACTAAAGAGAAAGCGGGCCAAGAGCGACCGCGTTCCCCGCTCGCCCTGTGAGAATTAACGGCAAGGCTATACTCGCGGACAACTTTTCTTGGCAATGAAGGGAAAGCTACGGGGGCGGAGCGTCTGCACATGTACTGCTGCGCGAAGTAGTCCGGTTTGGCGCGCGTCTCGTAACGCCGTGGAAAGTGATGGCTAGCGTTGCATTTCGACGCAAACGCTGCTTAGCGTCTAAGGTACAGGTAAAGGCGCGACTTTTTCACGCACGCAAAAACACAAAGTGACAACGTATAAAGTAAAAGAAATGCAAATATCTCATTTGTGCGCGCTGCGTTCCGCCTCAAAAAGCTACATGTAGAAAATGAAGGAGTATTTTATATATCTCACGCAGAAAATACGGACGCAATTGTGTGACTACATTCATTAGCGGTAGGATACGTGCATTGTGGCTCTGTAGCCTTCGCTTCATTGCCAAGAAAAGTTGTCCTATAGACACCGTGCAGTCGAGTTCTCACATGTGACTGCAGCGCCAGAACGCACAGCCTAGCGGATAAAGAAGGCAACGTTCAGACGGCCCAGGGACAAAATGAAACGCGATGAGCGTGTCTCCAACTCTGCGTGAGTGTACAGACTGTGGCTGGGTGAGAAGGGGGGACGCGTGCGAGCGTCTGTTTTCTACCTGCCCCTAGCGGCCAATGTCAGCCAACTTGAGACGGCCCACAGCGAGCAACGCAGCTCCCTCTGGTCAGTAGACGGTGGACACGACGCGCGCAGCGTTCCTCTTCGCGTTCTACGACGCGAGGTCGGTAGCATGCCCAACGAAAGCCAACGGAACGCGATCGTGCAAGTGCTCCGGCTTCGCGAACAATGCACGGCGTGTACTGCACATAAAGCGTCCCAAAACCAAACATCTTGCTCAAGGTGTGCTTTGCGTTTTTCGTAGAAATAATTTCTTTGTCATGTACAATAAGACGAAAAGTTGAAAGCTCACTAGAGTATATTGCCCGCAAAGTATGTCTTTTAGTGTGATTAAATCAAGGAATACTACGATGTCTTATAAATTATGATATCTAGTGAATTGCTCATCTAGTGAGCAATTAATTAAACTAGAGCTGGCTACATACATGCATACTACAGAGGAGGGAACGACCCACACCCTAAGGAGCTTCGCCCCTAAAAGTTAGCTGCTAGCCCTCGTTCATGTAGCATTACAGCGTGCACTTATTGATTTTGGGTCCGGCGCACATGTCTACTCTAGAGGCTTTACAAACACGCCTTTTATATCCACCACTCTCCCGCTCGGCGGGGTGGTGTTGCCCTCTGGGAGCGGTAAAGTAAAGTAATTCTTCATTACTATGGCCTCCGCGATTAACACCTGCAACGCGTTACACGTCCGTCCCATTCGACGCGTTTTCAATAGAAGTTCAATTTTGTCAATGCCTTAACACACCGCGAGGTGGCGATCTTAGCCCAAGCGTCGTAAAAGCGTCGGCCTCGCTCATAGCATCACGCTAATCCAAACAAAAAAAAAATGCCCCCACCTCCACGAAGGGAATCGTGAGGAAATGCGAATGCATTTCTTGCGCCGAGAGTACACGGCGTAGTAATTTTAATGGCGTAAATTAATGACGAGACGAGGATTTGTACCGTAACCATTTATTTACACATTCATCAGCACCTGTTTGTGTTGTCATTGTACCTGACGGCCATAATCTCAGCCTTGTGGTCGCCGTTGGCGTTTCACAGCGGCGTCTCGAGCACACATTTCCGGATGTTCTTGAGAGGCGCCCAGCCAGCGAACGGTCGAGAGTGAGGCGCGAGCGGACGGGAGAGTGGGGCGCAGGGAGGAGAGAGAGCGAACGGCAAGAGAGGGAGCAGCGAAGCACTGCACCTACCCTCTCCTACACTCTCTCGCACCACACGCTCAGGTTGCTAGGGGCGCGGATAAGCGCGCGCGCCCGCAGCTGTTGCTATGGGAGAGGGAGTGAGAGCGGAGAGATAACACCTGCCGGCGCGCGGACAACGCCGGATGCCTCACATAGCCCGACTAAGAAATGCATTCGCATTTAAAATAGATCTGCGACGTGCGCCTGCCTCACCTGGCTGTTACACCGCGTTCCGCGCTAACGCGCTCGCCCCGAGAAAAATCGTGGCCGCGGGGGGGGGGGGGGGGGGGGGCACGACGCGCTTTGCATTTCCCTCTAGTCTGGCCGTGGCGTTCAATCACATTTTAACATGCCACGGGATGGCGACCAAGTTGTGCGTCCAATTTCCGACGCTCTTCTGGCTATCACACCTCGTACTCTGATTACGCTTTCACCGTTACTACTACAGCTACCAGAAGGTTTTTTTGTAATCATTTAACATGGACGTTAGTCGTCGGGATGGAGATGTACTACAAATCATCAAAGTGAGTGCATCCACGTTAAACGGTGCTATAGCCGCCAGACATCAATATACATTGTGCAAACTCTCTTATATCAATGTACAGTAAACATTCAGTTACTTCTCTAAGGACACTCTTTACTTTCGTGTTATTCCGATTCCTATGACGGAGGGATCAACCATCTTTTACAGCGAAAGCTGTTATGAGATCATTTCACCGGCCGTTTTTGGTGCCGTAGTTGTCCGCCGCCGCCGCCGCCGCCGGTGTCCGTAACCAGTATCGCTCGAAATAAGAAAAAAAACTGAATAAGAAAAAAATTCCAGGATGGAACGAAGTTCGAACCTGGGCCCTCTGCGTGGGAGCCCAGTATTCAACCTCTGAGCCATGCCGGTGCTTGAAACTGTTTTGCAAAAAGGTCCTATACAGGCTTCATGTCGGGAAGGAACCACATCAACACATGCAATATAGCGTGGTATAAGAGTAAAATAAGCACCAAGCGTCGCGCAACGGGAATTCTGTAACCAGGCGTCACAAAATGCGAATTGCGCAACGAGAACGGTGTTGAATGCTTCCAACCCATTACAAAGAGCTCCGCCATAATTCTTCATCGTCATCAGGCACAGCATCAACAAAGTGCGCATAATGCCTTACATGCGTTTAGCAGGCACCACGGCTGTCTGTAGAATGACGAAAAATGGCACAGTGCCTACTGCCCTACTTCTCAAAAATTACAATGATTTATAGCGTAGTGGGTTCCTCGCAAGTGCACTTCTGTTGGTTGCCAAGGAAGCCCATAAGGCTCCCATGATCCATTTCCTCAGGGTCTCAATAAAGTCAATTCTCTCTCTCTCTCGCTCTACGTTTCTCCGGTTAAAGTGTGTTATAAAGCGTGGTGGGACAGTTAAATAACGACCGGGCGTCACACAATATGCATTATGTAATTAGTGGGTCGTTTAAAGCTTCCAACCCATTACAAAGGGCGCAACCATAATTATTCATCGTCATCAACCACCGCATCAACAAACTGCACATAATCGCTTACATATGGTACCTCGCTTCTCCGC
This sequence comes from Rhipicephalus sanguineus, assembly GCF_013339695.2. Classification (NCBI taxonomy): domain Eukaryota; kingdom Metazoa; phylum Arthropoda; class Arachnida; order Ixodida; family Ixodidae; genus Rhipicephalus; species Rhipicephalus sanguineus. The sequence continues at coordinate 129,880,206 of NC_051179.1, read as the reverse complement.
AGAACAACGAATAATGTCGTGCTGGGTGCTTCCCAACTTCCCAAAAATTACGCTTTGTGGCGCAGTGGGTACGTTGCTAATGTACCTGTATTAGTAGCCACAGGATAGTTTATAACGGGCTCTAGAAATGCCGCTCTTCCAGCTTTCGCTGTGACTGTGCTGCGCTTTCCGCGCAGGCCTGGCGTTTTTTGGTGGAACAAACTCAGAATACAGGCAATACACACTGCGCACTGATTGCGGCGAGAACAGTCCCCAGCCGTCGAGTAATCTGATAACCGGTGGAACGCTTCGTATTTTATACATCACAGTCATCAAACCTTCCAGCGTTATCGCTGGTTCTCGCGTAAGCTCTCGAATAAACTTGAATATTCGCGTCCGGCGCGTAATCTTAAAATGCCAGACAGTCGCGAAGCTTCACTAATATTGTGGCGCGGTCTGCGTCAAACACAGCTAACAGTCTGTGGGTGAAACCCGAATACATCAAAACAAAGCAATAAACACTTGTGGCGTAATATCGCTGGTAATATTACCGATGGTACTACCGATTCGACTATCGATAGTTTATCGATAGTAGTACTATCGATAATTTGTTTACACTATCGATAGTTTCAAAGAAACTATCGATACTATCGATAATCAATTTACAGATAGTTCTGCATCACTATTATATACACACTAGTGATGCAGAACTATCGATGGTACTATCGATACTATCGATAGCTGAGTCACTATCGAACTATCGATGGTGAAAAATACTATCGATAGTAAAAAATGCGATGGTACTATCGATAGTGTAAAATCAACAGCGCGGACTCTGCAGAATAAACTTGGTTCCCCACGCGCGTGGTACAAGTGGAGCCGGAGGAGCAGGCTGAAGGGCAAGAAAGTTGACCTGCTTGTGTTCTTTACCAGAGTGCTTTGCTGACACACAATCATAAAGTCAAACTGTTCAGCTGTAGCGGAAAGGAAGCTTTTACATGTGGCGGGACTGCACGGCTTCCAATTGATATTGGATTTTATGAATTCAGAATAAAAGAAAATATCAAGAAGTTAATTGTAAGGTGTAACTGGTTGCTCTTGGATACGAATTTATTCATGGATATATTCCGCCATTTACACTGCGGAAATAGTTCATTTCTCAGCCGAAAATTGCTCATAAATTAAGCGAAGCTGGTAGTATGCTATCGCAAACATTTTGGCAATATGGCCGGCGATCAACAACATCATTATTCACACTACTATCGATAGTATTGTCAAGTGTTTGTGATGGTGAAGAATGCTGAAGCAAGACTGGGAAATACGGAGCTCTTTATTTGGGCGAACCTGTGCCCACAAAATTAAAACGCCTAGTACAAGCGATACGTGCTGCGCACTGATAGCGGCGGGAGCAGTCGTCAGCCGTGGAGTTCTCTGACCATCGGTGGAACGCGTCGTCCTTTATACATCAGTCATCATCACTCATCAAACCTCCCAGCGTTATCGCTGGTGCTAGCGTAAGCTCTCGAATAAACTTGACTATTTGCGTCCGGCGCGTAATCTTAACAGAATGATGTCAAACAATTGTGAAGCTTCTGAATCTTACGGCGCGGTCTGCGTCATATATTGCTAACAGTCTTTGTGGGTGAAACCCGAATACGTCAAAGCAAAGCAATAAACACGCGTGGCAGTAATATTGCTATAGTAATAATAACGATTGTTCTACCGATTGCACTATCGATAGTTTGTAGATAGTAGCACTATCGATAGTTTGTTTACACTATCGATACTCTCGATAGTCAATTTACCGATAGGTTGGCATCACTAATACACACCCTTTACCGCTGGCCGGACTCAGAGACGGCCGGCGCTTATAAGCGTTTCTTCATTACCAGCGAGATGGCGCGAGGAGCGCGCTGGGCGCTGGGCTTTAAAGGTCGCCGCCCCGCTCCTGCGAACGCCGATGCTCTTTGCCGGACAGGGCGTGGTCGCCTTCGTGCGCTTATCTCAAGGAAAGAAGGGGGGCAGGCGCGGGGTAGAGCGGGTGGTTGTATGTCTTGTGCTTTCCCCGCGATGTCCGCGCTGAAGTCACAGAGCGTACGAAGGTCACTTCGTTCGCTACAGCGGCCGCGTTTGCGAAAGGAGCGCGCTGTTCAAACGGAAATAAGTATCTTAGAATAACAGAGAGCTGAGCTAGTTGGTAAGTATTCATTCTAAAAAGACAGGGCGTGCAAACACGGACACAAGAAATAAGTAACTGCGACGTTTAGTTCGCGCTCGTCCTGTGTATACCTGTTCGTTCATTTCGTGCGTCCTGTTTTATGTTTCAGCAGTGCGCTTCAAGTATCGAGCTGTGACGCATGATAGTTCGCGCTCGTCCTGTGTGCGTTCTTTTCGTGCGTCCTTTGGGCTCGAGCGACGCACTTGGCAATTTCGAGCTGCATTCCGTTCTTCGCGTTACATTCCAATTTGTTGCTATCGCATTCATTGCTTCGCCGTTGCGGCGAAACTGTGACTTTTTTAGTGAAGTAAACAAAGGTTAGAATGCGCAGGTTTCGCATTAGTCACAGTGAAGAAGCATTCAGAAGTATATTGCATAAAGGCAGGTGCTGTCCTCGTCGCAGTACTTGTCCACAATGAGCAGCAGAGCATTGGTACCTGGCAGCGTTCAAGCTCCTTAAGGACCCAGATTCACACTGTTTTGGTGGTAAGCCTGTAAGTGGAGGAGATACCAAAGTGTTTTTAAGTACCGAGTTCCATGACTTGCTCTCTAATGACTTTTTTATTCTAGTTTCTGAGAGCTTTGCAAAGGAAAATGAGGAAATGGAAACAGTCATGAATTCTAGATGTGTCAGCACCATAACACAAGTCAAAGAGAAGGTATAAAATTGAATACAAACACAGAGAAGCACACAAGCAGCACACCAAAGTGAGGACCCCACGAAAAAAATGCATACAACGCTATGCATTGCTAATGGAATTGTGCTCTTGATGACACAGATTTCTATCACTAAACTTATCAGGTATACTTTCAGAAAGCAGCCCATCTATAGGGCACTGCACATGGAGATACATGTCAACTATGGGCGTACGCTATTCAGTTAATGTAGCTCACATTTTGCTAACGCTGCATCGGCATGGAGGACTGCCATGTGGAAGTGCGTGGCAATGATTGACAGTGCTTGTGCATTGAAAAGCAGCAAAGGTGGCTCAATAAGCAATGAAAGCACCATTTGCAAGCAAAAAAAGAGAGATAAATTAATTTGCAATAATAGTGTGTGTTACTGTTATGTATGTCATTATTGTACCAAAGCCATTAAAATCAACTTTGGTGATTTTATTATTTATAAGTAGGTGAATAAATAGACAAATGAAATGAAAACTGTGTTTTGTTTGCATTATTTAATTTCTTCCACACCCCATTGGCATCGGTGAGGCTTGCCGAGACCATCAGAAGATTCTGGTGGATGAGGTATATTCAGGATAACTCAGTTCTAGCCTAACTAGTGCTTATGAATAATTCAGTTTTTCACAGCTTATGCAACTTTTGAAGGCCAAAATGCAAGGACTTTCAAGACTCTCTCACAAGGTTATTCAAAGATGTGAGGCAGCACTCCAAGTAAAAGTCCTTCGCTTTAACAATTTTACCAGAACATTACAGATAGCTTCATTGCACTCAGAATACAGGAAATCGCTTAGAAATGTCCAGTCCTGCTCACAGTGAATTTCCAATATGCACGAAACTTAACAACTTGTATGCTGGGTAACCTTCAGTTCTCCCATTCAACATTGAAGTGTAACACATAGGCCTGCAGCAGTCTGCTCTGTCAGAAAACATCCATGAGATTTTCGGCCACTCCTTCACACATTTGTCCAGCCCAGCCAGAAGAAGCGAGAACTCCCAAGTCTAGTGATTGGCATACAGTAAATGTGAGGTTCCAGGGAAAGCAATTTGGTTGAATAATTAAAAATAAAGTAGTTTGAATTGAATATATAACATATTACAAAGAAAAACGAGCATTTTTATTATGATCCAAGGACCTTGCACAACAATTTTACGAACGAGAACTAGGCTTGTGCTAATATCACTTGCGCTAGCGTCATCTGGTCTCTTTTTGACAGTGTCCATTTGTCCTTTTGTGCTGTTATACCAGAAATGGCCCTTTCTTGGTGTGAAGCGAAGTTGAAGCAAAATTATATTGAATTTAGGATTTGAATATGAGTAGGTTGCAAGTAATACATAGCAAAGTATTTATGTTTAATATTTTCCTGCTTGACCTATATAACAAGCTTTTAAACTTAAGAGCACAGGGTAGGTCCTATACCTTTCATGTATTTTAAGGCGCATTTAAGACCGATTTCTTCGGAAACTACTCCCGTAAAATACCAAGCAAGCACCCCTACCTGAGCAAGCGCACCCTTCCCCTCTTCGTGAGACTTGAAATATGCGTGAATGAATGAGCAAGCTCCCCTCACCCTTCACCATTCTTTCTCCAAGCTGTACTCCACCATAGACTACTGCAGCAGTGGATCCCAGGAACCCTAGTTTTGGGAGTCTCTAGATATGTGCACAATTTCTCAGTACCTTTACAATGTGGTGCCTCGAGGTTGCATTGCAAGTTGTCACAAATTGTTGGTACATTTGAAGAACATTTTTCCCCCATTGTCATAACACACAAAATTTCACACGAGGGTTCCCTCCAGTTCAGTAAAAATAGTAAGTGCATGCGTATTTAAATAAAGCATTTCATTAGACGCACAGATGTGCATTATTCTTAGAGTCTCTTCCACTGCCACATCGAATTTTGGTCTGCGACCAAACAACGACCTCCCTCCACAATGTCCAACTATCTTTCACCGTGCTTGCTCAGAATTATACAGTATATGTAAAACATTCATTTGGTTAATTTTATTTATGAGCATGTCTTGTAATGCAGATAGAATTACAACGGCATTTCAAGCGTTGATATTTTTGCATTTTTCTAGAAAAGCGATATTTTTTCAACAATAAAGCTGCCAAAAAATGAAAGCTATTTGCATATGTACAACATTCTAGCTCAGCAGCTTTGTACTGGTGTTCACTTTATTCTGTTAAAAAATCAGCCTTCTGTCCTTTAAAGTTGTTCTGATAATGAGGCACACAATTGATTCGTGAGATATTGAGACTTACAGACAAAAAGCAAGTTTATTTCATAATTTTTCAAAAAGAATATGTACTTAGCAATTTAATAGCAATGAGCCATATTAATGATCACATGAATAAACCTTTTGCTTGTTTTCTTGGTTCCCTAGCTTGTTCTGTCATCTTCTGTCTCTCTTTTGGCAACATACTATCGACGGTGGTCAATCTCACCCAACCATATCACAATGTTGCGGCTCGATGTGTGAACGGCCTCCAGAACATTTACTCAGGCCATGCTGGCCTTTTTCAAAGTTAGAATGGTTTCAAAGGTGGCCGTTCTGAGGGTTTCCATTCCAAAGAACACAATCCATTGTGTTGTCTACGAGTGCGATCATTCCTCCACATTCTGTGCAGACACAGATACTCGTAATCACGGTTTGTATGAGCTCTACATCAATCAAAGGATAGTCATTGTCACTACAGGTAACATTTTGTCCTTGTGGCGACACCGTTTTTAGCTTACTTGCACGAGTGCTCCCGGTCTTGTTCTGTTAGTAGCTGAACCGTGTCGATTTCCAATTATATTACGCTCTCCAAACGGTGGTTTTGTCAACACGAGCATATCTTTTCCCATTGCAACAAAATCAACAAAGGTGCAACTAAACTCAAGATACGTGCGCAGAACCACGTCTCGCACACACAAGGCAAGTGGACTCGGTAAATGCTGCGAGTGTTAAGAAAACTGCACCATGTGCCTTAGGTAGCCAAAGTGATTTTTTTAAAACCTGCTAAGCTCAGAGAAACTACCCCCCCCCCCCCCAGCTTTGGTTTTTGAAAAATTCGCTTGAGGCAGAAAGCTCAGCTTCTACACGACCTAAGAGGGCGCGGCTGCTCGTCAGCTGGTCTCGAAAACCTTGTGGTTTTGGCTCAACCAAAATGCGGTAAAATGTGTGGGGCACTGGACGTTGTTAAGGAAGGCCTTATTTCACAGAAGCAAAAAAGAAGAGAAAAACCAAATTTCAATAATAAAAGAAATTTACCTTACCACGTGTCCTAAAAAGAAAAAGGAAATTGGGGCAGCTACGCAGCAGTGTTGCGATGACTTCGGAAACAGTGTAGCTGGTTGCCTTCCCTAGCATGTCTGATACCTCCAACTCATCTCTCTGCTCCACTCGCCTTCGCTAAACTATGCTAAACTCTCCCTTTCCTTTCCCACCTCCTCACCCCCACGTCACTTCTCTCGTTACCGGACAGCGCGCACTGCCAATGGAGACAAAGAGAGAACACGACACTCCCCTTTCCCATCCCCTTTATACTCTACATGGCTATGCTGTACCCTCCCCCACCTCGTCATAACTCCTCTCCCACACTTCCCTTTCCCACCTCCTTGCTGTACCTCCCCTCCTTTGTTCCCTCCTCACCCTCACTTTCGCCCCCCTTCATTTACAATACTTATTCCTTCCTCCTCCCCACCAGATCTCTTTCCCAACCCTTGATATACTATACTTTACATAGCCATCATTTACCCCACGCCTCCTCTTTTCTGTCCCTTCCCTCCTCCTCAATTCTCTTTCCCACGCCTTTGCTAGAGTACACTAAGCATGGCTATGCTATACTTTACCCTACAGCCTTCCTTTCCATTCTCCTCACTCTCACTTCTTCCCACCTCGTTGCTATACTCCACTAAAGACAAAAAGAGAAATCTCCAACCAGAAGGTTTATTTTAAGAAACCCGACGTTTCAAAGCCTGGCCGGCTTCTTCTTCAGGGGTGAGATGGCCCGAGGTGCACGGCGCTTATATGCGCTTTCTTGCCGACAGCGCATATAAGCGCCGTGCACCTCGGGCCATCTCACCCCTGAAGAAGAAGACGGCCAGGCTTTGAAACGTCGGGTTTCTTAAAATAAACCTTCTGGTTGGAGATTTCTCTTTTTGTCTTTAGCCTATCACCCAACCAGGCAGACTTCTGCCGAATGTTTACCTTTAATTCATTACGTCGAGATTTTGGCCAAGAGACCATGCAGCTTGCCAAGCGACTCACCAGGATCGTCGAAAGGATAGCGGTGTTCAAGTCCCACCTGGATTTCAACCGCACGTGCAAAGAGAACGGCGTCGTCCCGCACAGCCTACGTCTGAAACGCTCAGTTTCTTCGTCCGAAGGCATCCAGATCATCATGAAAACTGAACAACGTCTGCTCACCGCACGCATACGTGAGTGCAACGCGACCATCAAGAAGAAAGAATTGCACCTTTCCTTCGGCCGACGCCAGCTGGAACACCGCATCCCCGATATAATGCCATCTCTGGAGCATTGTGCGAAGAAATCAGCTGCCACCGAGGCCAAGAAACACAAGGTAGCCCAAGACAAGAAGCTCGGCAGCATACTTCGGGACCGGGAATCGACGACAATTCCCCCAAGCACCTTCGTGACAAACCTCTCATCCCGACATCTCTCAACCCCGGAGTTAGCCGCACTAGCCAAGGGACATGGTTTCAACATCTCAGCCATTCCCCCTATCTCCAAGATAGTCGCTGCAGTCGAGGACGGGATTCAACACCTTGAAGTCGGCGCCCGTCAAGAGACCCGGCTCAAGGTAATAGGAGTTCTTTCCAAGATACCGGCTCGGCTAAGCAACAGCCTTCCTGACGAAGAGAGGAAGGCTCTCATAGATTTGAAGAAGGACAAGACCATCGTAGTCCTACCGGCCGACAAAAGTAACAGCACGGTCGTCATGGATCGCGCTGACTATGAGAAGAGGGCAGGAGAACTTCTGAACGGGGAGGCTTACTCCAAGATCAAGAAAGATCCGACTCCTCAAACCCAAACCAATCTGAACAGACTTTTATCGCAAATCTTCACCAATCATCCCGATTTCAAAAACCTCTACCTGAAGTTGATTTGCAGAAACGAATCCGCCCTGAGTTTCTACGGCCTCCCAAAGGTCCATAAAACGGGAATTCCTCTCCGACCCATCGTCGATTTCACCCGCTCCCCCCTACGGGCTCTGTCATCCTATCTTCACAGGGTAATCGTGCCTCTGACCGGGAAGACGGACACATACATCCGCCACTCGGGGCATTTTGTAGAACTGGCGTCCAACGGTGCGCTTGAGGAAACCGATCGCATGGTGTCTTTCGACGTGGTTTCCCTTTTCACCAGCATGCCCGTGCCCCTCGCACTGACTGTAACGCGCCGGGCCCTCGAAGACGACCCCACCCTGAACGACCGAACTCCACTTTCGGTAGACCAGATATGCCAGCTGTTGGAATTTTGCCTCTCAAGCACTTATTTCTCTTTCAACAACGTGTTTTACAGACAGACCAGTGGGACAGCCATGGGGGCCTCGATATCGGCAACAGTGGCAGCTCTCGTAATTGAGGATATCGAGGATATCGAGGTAATGGAGGTAGAGAGCCAGCGGCGCCGCCTCAGCGATGCCGTGTGCCGATTCCCTACATCGCGGGAACCAGCGAAACATTAGCGCGCATTCTGGGGAAGGCGGGGGTCGGCGTGGCACACAAGCCAACCACCACCATCGGCCGTTTTTCCCCCTTCCCAAAGATCGCGCGCCTGCGGAAAAAGCGCAGGGCGTCGTGTATAGGATCTCGTGTTCAGACTGCCCCGCCGCGTACGTCGGGGAAACAAAGAACTTCCGCGAAAGGATGCGGCAGCATAAGAACGATCTGCGTCAGCTGAACAGCGAAAGGGGTGCAGTAGCGGACACTGCGAAAAATGTGACCACCGCATTAGGCCTGACGATGCGGTGATCCTGGAACAGGAAAGCTGTTGGCGCCGGCGGCTTCTTCTCGAGTCGTGGCACATACAAAATACAGCGGAAAACATCAACCGCACACGGGGACCTTGCCCCCCCTCTATTGTCAAGGCTTGCGGCAACTGTCGGCAAGAAAGCGCATATAAGCGCCGTGCACCTCGGGCCATCTCACCCCTGAAGAAGCCGGTCAGGCTTTGAAACGTCGGGTTTCTTGAAATAAACCTTCTGGTTGGAGATTTCTCTTTTTGTCTTTAGTCTATCACCCAACCAGGCAGACTTCTGCCGAATGTTTACCTTTATACTCCACTAAGCATTTACTCCCCTCCACTTTTCCTACCGTTGTATTGCATAGCTGTACATGCCTTTTCCTCCTCTCTTGGCTTCGCTCAAAACCGCTTCTCTAGTACCATCCACAAGCGTCGCTACTCCGAGCTTAAACAGATCCGCTGTTTAAAATTGATAGGGATGCAGCAATACAACCTATAACTCAACCTTGAAAGGTGGCTTTGCGGCATTGCGCATTTCTCCAAAACAGGTGGTTTCACGGCACAGCACCCATACAGCAGTGAAACCAACTTTCACAGCGCTTATACGCGGTGAAGTATGCCTCACAGGCGCAGGCAACGCTAGCCAACACGCTGGATCCGCGAGACGTCACACCGCTGAGACACCCAGTCCACGCAGTGTGTGTTTCCACCGTGGTTGTGACTAAAGTTTGTACGGGTGCTGGTCGTGTTGCTGAACAACTTCGAGGCACAATGGACGAGCAGCGTCAGCCGCTCGAGGTCGTAAGAGATGACCTGCAGTCTATGGAACACGAGTTCGTGTTCCGAGCGAGCTTGGCCGACGAAGCCGCCGTCAGTGAATGGATGGAAGCGTGCAGCATACGGACAAATACTTCTTGGATTGTCTGGCATGTCCAGAGAGCAGGGGAAAGGTAGGTTGTCTTGTCAGTGCCATTTATTGCACTACTATAACCGTCTGAGCGATCACTTACACAGGACTACCTTCGTTACGACCGACAGTATAGTTCTGTAATTGAGCTGCCGCGGTACAGTGACTTCATTGATGTCATGGCTGCGCCATTTGCTTTGATGTGATTGCTGCGCCAATCACGCCAAGATGTGAAAACTGCTACATCCTGCCACATTTCGACAGAAGAGGCACAATTTGCGCCGAGCGTGCGTCAAGACGTCATTTTCGCGCAGTAAGACTGATAACTTGGCAAGTTGGTATGTATCCATATTTAAACTTTTTTAGCGCGCACAAAAGACAGGGGCAAGAAAGAGACATACGAGCGCTAACTATCAACTGTTTACTTTTTAAAGGAACGATACATATAAGTACCCAAAAAGCAGCATAGAGCATGTGCGGCGCAAGTCATGTGACACTGTCAGGAGGGCTAAACAGAATAAAAAAACTAACTCCTTATCTGTTAGAGCCACCGAAGGATGACTGATGCATTGTTTTGCACACCTGTTAATATAAAAACATGGCTGATCCCTCTGTCATAGGAATCGGTATAACACGAAAGTAAAACGTATCTTCACAGACGTATTTGAGCGTTTGTTGTGCATTGTTTCGTCCCGAGGGCGAAGGAATGAATGCTATCAACAAGTTGTAATGTCACGCGAAGAACGGCAAGCAGCTCAGCTCGAAACTTGCAACGCTTTGCTCAAGCAGAAAGGACGCACGGAACGAGCATACACAGGATGAGCGCGAACTCACAACTGTCACAGCTCGACAGTTAAAGCGCGCTGGTCAAATACAAAGGAGGACGCACGAAACGAACGCACAAGTATACACAGGATGAGCGCGAACTGTCACAGTTGTAACTTATTTGTTTGTGAGCGCGCTCCTTTCGCAAAAGCGGCCGCTGTTGTGAGCGAAGTGACCTTCGTGCTCTCTGTAACTTCAACGGAAACTTGCGGTGAGAGCGCAAGGCGTACAAGATAAGCGCGCGCGCACGAGCGACCACGCCCTGTAGAGGCGCACGCTCATCTCAACGCGTGGGGCGACGACCTTTAAAGAGCGCTCTGCGAGCCCTTCGCGCCATCTCGCTAGTGATAACGAAAATTCACACCATCTGCCGGTGGCGGTACTCGGAGATCGGAATAGCAAGCCGTTAGCATGAGGAAGAATGTGCCGTTTGTGGCGGAGTCGTTTCGCGCTGCGCGCTGGCGATCGAGGGGTCGTAAGATCGACTCGGTGACGGAAATTTTTCTTCTATTTTTTTGCCATATGTTAGTCTCTATATTTCACAACGTCATATCCGTGACGGAAATGCGTCAGTGGAGCCGTGGTGGACCCCGGCATAAAACACTTTCGTGTTAAAAGGCTTCCGTACCTTCACGTGTTAGTTTGTCTTTATCTGCAAACAAGATATCTGTATCATGAAAAACGGGTTCACAATGGCATGAATTACGATTATCAGACAAGTGTGAAAATGTTTCTTTCCCCACTGAGTTAGCATGCCCTTTAAGCCGTGTGTTGATACAGCGGCCTGTCTGTCCTATGTACATACTTCCACAGGTTAAAAGTATCCGATATACCACCCCTTTTCGGCATTTCGTGAACTTCGATTCTTCCTTTAAGCCACAGCTACATTTTCTTTCCGCTGCTTTAAACTTTTTTGCAACGGCCTGGCACAAATGTTGCGCCTTAATGTGGCGCTGAAAACAACTTCAATGCAATACCTTCCGCCAACTTTTTTTTAACCCGTGAGAAAATTTATGAACATGTGGCAAAACCGCACGGTGCCTTTTATTTTTACTGAAGCACTTCGTTGAAGGTGATGCCTGCGCGCCCTTCACTATCCTTATAACTTTATGAACAGCTCTGGTGATAGCCTGTTCCGGGAAACCTACTGAGGATAGCCGTGCTACTTGTTTTGAAAAGCTCTCTTTCATTGCATCATAGCAAGACTTCACCATAGCCCCTCGAAGGCAAGACACTGCTATTCCATTTTTTACAACCTTTGATTGCCCCGACGCACTGGAGCAGAAGTTTTTCCGATCTAGAGCTGTACATCCAGCACATGCGGCTCGAGTAACTGTCGCCTAGTTGGAGCACAACATCCTCGAGGTCTAGGCTCTGGGATTATCGGACTCTAATAGCCGTAATCTTAAGATAGGGAACATCCGCGCCCTGCGAGGCCGGGGACTTCCCACACGCCGGATGTGTAAATAAATGTTATTTCTCTCTCTCTCCTGAGAACATGTTAGCCAGACATTATAGCGCAGCACGTGGAACGGAATTTACAATTAATTCTAAAATTCAGCCAGAAATCGATCTCTGTTCTCTCGACGAATGATGCCATAAACCCAAATGACCACTCCATGAACTCACAGTGCACGGCCATTGGCTGATTTGACCACCGTGATCTGCAATGATATCGCGGCCGCCGCGAGATGCCGCCATGTGCCTGCATGCTTGCGATCGCAATGAAAGTAAGCTGCGCTTTCCAAGAAAAGAAAAAGCGCCCAAGGTCATGACGCGCGCTGGCAAACAGGTGTGGCTTCTTGCCCCCTTGTCATCCACCCTTGCGTAGCTTTCAGCCCGCTCGCTGGTACGAAAAGAGGGAGAAAGCACTTAAAGCGCACGACCAATCCCAGTAACTGTGCTCGTGCTTGACAGATTCTAAAAATTTTTGCGGCAGTCGATTCGTGAGACAATAAACTGTTTTAATAAAGCAATTCGATGAAGTGGTGCAGGGCCCCTTTAAGTTACTGTTGTAAATTTTAGTGCTCATTAGACAACACGGGTAAGACCTGTGTAGTTTTAAAAATCTCTCCAGGCCAATAACTACATACTCAACAGAGATTATTCACTTAAGCTAATGGTAATGAGGAAGCAACTCGCAATTGCCTCCTAGCTTTTGGTTGAGCTTAAAATATTCATGCCTAACCACCATTTGTGCTAAAACTTTGCCTGCTGCGACCAGTCTTGCCCAGCTGCAAGGACATATACACATTGTCTTGTAAATGGTGACTTCAGCACCGAAGCGTGTGCCTTACCATAAACCTTTGCTTAATGCATATAGATTGCAACATAAGATGTCATTTCAGCTGGCAGGTTTTGCGAGATCTGGAAGTACTGACCTAAACAGTGACGCTGAGGAGGGCGGAAGCTGAAGTTGGCATGTGCTGTGGTCCCAGTATAAATGCCCATCTTGGTGCTAATGTGAGGTTCATATAGGCAACTATGCCCGTCTCGATTCAATTCAGCCGTAAATTCTGCATGCTTTTTTTTTTCTGGCCAGGAAGGGGGAAAGGAGATCCTGCCAAACAATACCAAAAACTACATCATCGTCAGGTAAAAATATTCACTGGGTTGTGGAGTCAGAAAATATGTAATACAGTAAAACCTCAGTGATACGATCACGGCTCGTACGAATTTCGGGGTGATACGAATTTTTCTGTGGTCCCGGCCAAGGCCCATTAGCCTGCAATGTATTGGAGCACGGTTGTTGCGAACCGATTTGCACCCCGCGACGTTTGATACGAACGTACGCTAGCGCACAGGTACGAACAGGTGCTGCGCGCGCTGTCGCGGAAGACGCGACAGTCACGCGCGGGCGTGGGCATGCGCGCTGCGCGACCATCAACGGTGCGTCGTTGCCTACGACATAGTGCGCGCGAATCTTGGAGGCCTTTAGGCGCCTTCGCGTTTAGATTACAGATGACGTTGACGTCGCGCTTTTTTTTTTTCCCCCGACGCGTTGACGCGTGCTCCTGTGCTCGATGCAGCAGCGTCTTTGTACTGTGTTAACACGTGCCTGCCACGTCGATGCAAGCCATGTACCCGCAATCAGACGTTCTATGATACAAGACTGAAACTTGGGCTTCGGGTTCGTCATGAAGTCCCATTAAAGGCCGACGATGACCCCAAGAGACGAAGCGGACGGTCTTGGCGAAGGAACTTAGCCTCTATCGTGTGCGAAGCGCTTCTTAAATCACTTTCGCCGCAGTATCCTAGTGTCATGCAGAAAAGCGTAGCAAGAATAGGAAGGGGCTACTAGCGCTCACGGGGCACAACACATCTCGTTCATTAATTACACACGCGCGCATGCACCGTATATTTACGAGTACATGTGTGATCGCTGACGTCTAAAAATTTTGGCAATCATTCAGAGCTGTTCATGACGTTGCTATGGCCCCGAGAAACACTAAACCAAAACGTATGCCAACTTTCTTTTGTCGCACACTAATTTTCCATGTTATCTGGTGATACGAATTTCGGATGATACGAATATTTTTGGTAACTTCGCGAGATTTGTATCACTGAGGTTTTACTGTAATTGGTGACATTACAAGTTTTTGTGCTACCAGACTTTAATATCAAGATTGATTGCATTAATTATAGCAAGCAGTACATTTATGCACTAAATGCTAGAACATTTCCTCTTAGTTACGTTATTTTGCAAAAATAATACTTTCAAAAAATATTTTGCAGGGCACTTAAGTTTTAATACTGTACACTGGTACGCAACTTTAACGCCAATATTGCACTAAAAGCGCAGGCTTCATCACAACAGGTATTTTTGCTTGTAAAAGGATTATGCAAGAAAATTTATGCAGCTTGAAGCATCGGAGAAAGCCACACTGATTAACAAAATAGGAGTGAATGACGAGGAAATGTCGCACGGCATGATATCCCGGATATACAGTTGTACCCATTTATAATAATGCTCAAGTGCCATGAAAATTACATTCTTATAACCGATAATTGCTATATACGAGTTCCAGAAAAAAATATGGGGACAGTAGGCTGTTGTGTGAAAAGTATGATATCTTATGGGATATTCCAACAGACACCAGTGATAATGATGGCAAAGCTGCTGATTTTTCGGACATGCTTGAAAGTTTGGAGGCTTTCGCAGGACTGCCACAAGCCCCACAGAGCCATAGTTTGAGAACAGCTGAAGCCTCGGACGCTGAAACACTTCAAAGTTTCAACTTTTTATTCAAATTGCACGTCCGAAAGAGCATTAACAGAAGTCACCGCCGCTCCCGCGCTGAAGCTTATTTCAAAAGTCAGCTTTGGCGCAATGCCATAATGCTATGCGGGAAAGCATACCGTGAATCCAAACGGGTGCTGGGGGGCATTGGGGTTGTGGGCGGGGGTTCAGCCGCTTGAATTTTTCGTTTTCTTCGTTCTTTTCAAGGACTTCACGTTCTATTACCTTTCAGCAAGGACACCCAACAGCCACAATTCATTGCTATAAGCAATAATGCAGTATGCGGACATTGCTGTAAGCAGGTTATTTCACCATACAAAACATAAAAAAGTTGATCGTGCCGCAGCTTCTCATTGTTATGACCGATATACTGTTAAAACCGGTATCATTATAAGTGACTGTATATAAATTTAGGGCTGTCTGCAGGAACGCGAGCAGTGGCGAGTTAATTTCGTCTTTAGTTATGTATGAATATACATTTATGTGTGCATATATATTGTTAAATATGACAAACCTACTCCTGCTTGACAACTTTAAAAGTTGTGTTCGTAAATCTGTGACAGGCAACTGCTTCAAAAAATTTATTTGCTGCTCCAATGCGAGGTTTTAGCTGTTCTAGAAGCTGCGCCAAAGCGGTTTTGCTCAATCACATCACTTCATTTTCGTCAAATGGTGCCAAGAGGTGAAACCTGCAACATCCTGCCACATTTTTGCAACATTCTTAGAATTTGCGCTGACCTTTGTTGATTGTGGTCAACCCTTTTCAGCAAATTGACTGTATTTTGGCTAGGCTTCAATCCTAATGATTTCAGAATTTTAGCACGCGCGACACTGCCACCATTAAACAAAATAAGAGCATGTCTTCAGCCACACAAAAGACCAAAAAAAATCTTGAACATGGAAAATATGCGCAAAGAGATGGACTTCCTAAATTAAAAAAAAAATTGCCTTACGTTGTGCTTTTAAAAGAACTGCCTGCTGTGCTTTATCGTTTTTCTGTTTTGTGTCAAAATAGAAAGAATATCGTCCGAAGTGTCCAGCCCTACAGCGGTTTCTCTGGAAAACGAGTAGAAATACACTCTAAGCCAAAATCGAGTATTTGGGGAGTATTTCTGCCACACAGCAATAATCGTCATCTGGCTTGCTCGCGTTTCCTTTCTTGAAAACCCAGCTCTCGTCATTTCCTGTCAAGAATGCTATGTCACGCTGATAATGCGCGCGCCGTTCGTGACCGGGAAGTGCCGCGACCGCGGTGATAACGCGAGGAAAGCACGCGAGGTGGATGACGATTGTTGTTGTGTGGCAGAAACACTCTCGAAATACTCGATTTTGGCTTAGAGTGTATTGTCACATGGTCGTGACGTCGACGAAGACAGCAGTCAGCACGTCCGAGATGAAACTGTTTATTTGGCCGAACTTGTGGCCGGGAAACTGAAAGTCAAACTGCAGCAATACACTGATAGCGGCAAACAGAGCGTCGACCGTCGATCAACTGCTCATGGCTGGGATGCGCCGTCTTTTATACATCACGCATCGAACTTTCCAGTCTTATCACTGGTTGTCGCGCAAGCACTGGAATAATCTAGATTATTCGCGTACTGCGTGCAATCTTAACAAAACGATCTACTACACTCGCGAAGCTTCTCGAACACTGTGGCGCGGTCAGCATCGAGCGTTGATAAAACCGCCCTTGCTGGTCAAACCCGAATCCATCAAAATAAAAGAAGAAGCGGGCGTGGCAATATTTAAAAATTAGTTTTTTTTTTTTATCTACGTTCTGTCATCTATTGGTGTGAAGATCCCCACAACACTGGTTACTGCACACTATGACAATGATTGTGCCGGCGGAATTTCAAAAACTAGAACCACATGCAGTTCTTGCTGACTAAATTAGGTTTTGTTCAATAATCAAACAATTACCATAAACTTTGGAGCTCACAAACTGCCAAATAATGTCTCTTTCAAACTGCCTCTTTCAACACGCGAGGAAAGAAGAACGCTAAAACTACTCCTTGACGGCAAGGAAAGCTACCAAAGTGCATAAAATGCAATTTTAAGCTATGCATATTTTTCTTCAAGGAAATTAACCCTACATGCGGGGTTTTTTGGTCCCCCCAACAGCTTGAACCACATTGTCGTAAGGTGACGCAACGGCCATACTTTCACGACTTTTAGAGCCGAATCAAAAATATAGTTCTTTTTTTATTGGACAAAAGCACGCTCGTTGCCACCGATGTGACAATGAACCTTCCAATTTCCATCAAAATAAAGAAATTTTTCCCAGCGGTACATAGTCCCTTTAATGTTTTCTACAGTGGTGCAGCCAGAAATTTTTTCTAATGTGTGTTTGTGTGTGTGGGGGGGGGGGGGGGGGGGGGGCTTCAACCATCCTTTATGCATGTTTATGCATGCATTTGTGTGCATATATATACAATGGGAAAATGAAAAAAATTCGGGAGGATTTAGCCCCCCTTTACCCTGGCCATGGCAGTGCTATTCTACTGCCGCTAGACCATACAGCAACGTTACATTATTGAGTTCTGTAAAATACAGTGATGCTACCGAGGACTTCTGATTTGGAGCAATTTTTGGAGCAGCAAAATTTCCGTTTTGGAGCAATTTGGAGCAGCAAAATTTTCATCTTGGAGCACTTTGGAGCAGATAATCTTGCATCTGGGAGCACTTTGGAGCAGCGAATTTTACATCCTGGAGTGCAATACAGAAGCATATTGCATTAACATTCAAGCACCTCATTATCATTATGGGGCTCTTATGAAGGCTAGAAATATTTCGATTCATTGCAAATCTCAAGGAAAAAATCCCAGGAGCATAGGCGTGCGCACAGGGGGGGCAGGGGGGGACGCCCCCCCCCCCCCTTATCACCTAAGAGGGGGGGGGCGCAAAATTTACCCCGTACATTGACCCTTCCGATAGCAATTATATGGACACTCTCGGCGGATTTTTGCCGTCGCCGTTGCCGTAATTTTCCGTATAAAGTCCAAATTAATAACATCACCACGCGCATTCTAGCCGCGGGTAAAAGCTCGCGAGCGTTGGCGACGAACGCGGCTGAAGCGGAGATTAAACTAGCCGGCTGTCTGTCTCCGCCGCACGGACAGCACATGCGATAACATCTTCCCGCGTGCAGGCCTGCCGTCTATTGCTCATCAAACAGAGAGGAAACGCCCCGCCCGTCTTTCGTAAGGAGCATGAAGGGACGCCAGGGGAGCGGAAGGGGGGGGGGACCGCATCGATCGAAGGCCGCAGTCGCTTGCGCGCGCGCTATCTCGAGACATCAGGAGACGGCTCGTAAACTTGCTGTGCTCTCAACGCTTACTTCGCGTTTAGGGACTAAACAAGCGTTATCCGCACACCCGCTCCGCACGTGGCGGGATTAAAGTCCCTCTATTTTTCAAAAGTAGCGAAAGGTCTTGATCCAGCCGCCGCGCCCTGCGATAGGTCGGTTGGCGACACGTGACCTTTTCGCCTTCGCGCCCCGCCCAAAGGGTCCAGCGGCGGCAGCGCTGTGCCGGCGATAGGTACGGATCACTGTGTTTTCAAGCGTGGAGTGGGGCGATTTTAGCACGTAGAGAGTACTTCACGCGCCTCTGTCGCACTGTTGTTGCAAACTAGAAGCGTTTATGTACCTGAAGTTGAGTGGACGCAGGCATTCCGCGTTTGAATTTAATGTTTGGAGCGTGACGTGCTAGTATGTCGGGTCTATGCCTTCGGTTGCCTCCCCGCGCGGAGGAGAGAAAAAAGCTTTTTTTTTTTCGTTCCTCGCGGTGACAAAAATATATGCTGAAGGAAGGCCCAACAAAATCAGTCGCAAAAAATTTGTGCCCACAGAAAACACCCGGATATGCGAAGTAAGTGATTTTGTAATGGTTATAACTTCAAGCAGCCTTTCGCCTGGCCGGCGTGCTTTTGTTCGTGCATATGCATGAGCATTATCTCAGCAACGCTATTATTTCTTCGGCATTCTTTATGCCGTAGATTTGTGCGCAGTAGTGAATGGGGACCCTTACAAAAAAACTTACAGCCAATCTGCAGAAATTCTACAGACCACGAGTCACCCCTGATTCGGAATGCGGAAAGAAAAGTGCGACTTTCTGTCATCCCTTGTCACCTCCCAGTAGGCAATTGGAACACCCTTTCTGCAGAAACCTCTTAGAGTATAAAGAAAATAAGCTTAGTTAAAAACACCGTGTAACCGTGGGAAGACTTCCGAACACTGACAAACACAGTCAAACCAATAATAGCGCGTACTTTGCGCTACGCAATACAAGAGCGCTAGGTGCCCGATGAAGTTTCCGAAAGTACCAGTACGCTGACTACCTGCCTATTTTATTCGAGCTAGGAAACAAGCACTTTTAACTCACCCAAACACCACCTGTTCTTCAAGTTACGCTGAATGTCAAAATATGCAAAGAAAAAAAAATGCCCTGCATGACTGCTGCTGTGGGGAACCCGCTTGGAACCTGCTTTGGAAACGCACGCGTTTTATTTCAATATTTAACGTGCTCCGTGCTCGTTAACGTTATTTTCCCTGTAGTTTGATAACTGCTGAATGTCTTAAGCCACAAATATTATTAATTTAGCGGTTCAAGCGAGCACCGAGTTCGGTTTCAGGCGCCAGCAATATGCACGGGAGCGAGCGGCGCGTCGTCTGCTATCGCTGCAAGTAAGTAAGTAAGTAAGTAAGTAAGTAAGTAAGTAAGGTGTTCCTATTCCCTTTTAACACAGGGCAGGCAGTTTAAGTGCCACAGGAAGAAAAAAAAAATGTAAACAAATGTCAAGTGTTTTCGTTGTTTTGTTCGAGCATAAGCAGAGTGTCACGGGTCACGGTGTCGCTTAATGCACACACTGGCACACACGCACACACACAGAGGAGGCGCTGCACACACACACGATTGGCTTGGTGGAAGTCGAGTCAAGAGTCGAGCCAAGCCATGCCGTGTTCTGCACCTCCGTGGCCGTTTAAACATGGCGGATGTTTACCGTTGTAGGGGGTCACCTATCCAGCGGCCGTGTTTGGGAGTTCCGTGATGCTAGTACTTTGTCTCAACCAC
The DNA here is from genome assembly GCF_013339695.2 of Rhipicephalus sanguineus. Taxonomy (NCBI): domain Eukaryota; kingdom Metazoa; phylum Arthropoda; class Arachnida; order Ixodida; family Ixodidae; genus Rhipicephalus; species Rhipicephalus sanguineus. The sequence continues at coordinate 129,860,306 of NC_051179.1, read as the reverse complement.
TGTTCTCGACTTGGGTCTTGAAGCATGACTGGCCCTGCCAGCTTCTCGTCAGTCTGCTTTGACCCATTGCCACAAGGCGGCGGAGTGTTGGTGCGCGGGGCCGCAGAAGAGGGTGTGTGGGGCGTTTCCCTGGCCGATGTGGTCGCGACCTCTCTGTTAAGACGATCCCAGCGTAGCAGGAGATCCTTGGTGTAATTGACCCTATCGAAATGGTTTTCTTCTGTTTGGCCCGACAGGCCCAGGAGTTCCGGCAGACTTGGTGAGGTGCGGGGTTTATCGTGCAGGCGCGGGCAGTCCTGTAGAACGTGGGTGACAGTTTCTTCGGCTGCTCCACATAGGCGGCACGACGGTTCGGAGTCAAAGAGTTCATGACGTCGTTGTTGAGTCGCCAGAGACCCCGTGCGAGCCTGGAATAGTAGTGCGCTTGATTTGTCTCCTCTGTAATATGGTTCACAGCCCGGCGCCAATTTATGTGTTGCATAACACGATAGGCTGTGTTTCTTGGTGACCGCTTTACGCCAGATGTCCGTGCTGATCTGGGTGATCCATTCGTTCACTTCCTGACGCCATTCACTTTCTTTTTTGGTTTGTTGGAGTTTCGGGTTCGGGCCGAATTTTGACTCTAATGTTGCAAGTCGTTGCATCCAGAGGGTTTTAATGCCTTTGTACCGTAGATGCAGGTATATTCGCTTGCTGAAGTTAGTTTCTGGCAGGAATTTCAGTCTGCCCATGTATTGGAATTTAGATCTTGCCTCCCTAATTTCGAAAGGTGACCACCCCATTTCACCTGTTATGGCAGCATTCGATGTACAGAAGTTTCCGCCCAACAACCACCGTCCCAGTTCATTTTGGTGTCTGTTTAGACACTTCATTGTTCCAGTTGGGTACGTAAGTGCATCAAGCGCATACGTTGCCGCTGGGACAGCGAGCGTTTTCCACAAAATACGACCCACCGAGTATGGGTTGTACGAGTGGCGGGAGAGATGCCACACTCTGCCTTTTAGGCGGTTTGATTTCTTTGTAACTAACTCTGTTTGTTTTTCCAGGTAGTCTTTTTTGTCGGTTATTTCGATTCCGAGGTATCTATAGGTTGCTGTCTTTTTTATATGTTTTCCTTGCAGTGTGAAAGTAGCTTCGTCAGAGTCTGTGTTTAGGCTCATCCATTGAGTCTTTTCGGTGTTGAATTTGAGGTGGTCTTCGGTCGCACCTTGGGAGCAGATATCCAAAAGGTCTTGGAGGTCTGTTGCCGATTCAGCTAGAAGTACGATGTCATCAGCAAATGCTAAACATGATATTTTGGTGTATACTTCTCGGTTGTCTGTTGTTATCGTCGAGAGTCTCAGCCCAGGTCCCTTGTCGTTAAGTGTTCTTAAAAGATTATTTATGAATAGATTAAATAGGGTTGGTGATAATGGGCACCCCTGTTTCAGGCCCACTTTTAGGTTCACTTTTTGGGATTTATGTCCATGGAGATCATATACTGCTGTGCAATCTGCATAGAGTGCCTTCAGTAGTTCAATAAATTCTTTATCTAGGGGTACATCCTCAAGCTTTTGCCATAGTTTGGCATGAGAGACCGAGTCGTAGGCTTTTTCCAGGTCTAGGAAGGCGAGATAGAGTTGTGCTTTTTCTTTGTGCTTCATCTCTATCGCTTGAGTGAGAGTGAATATATGGTCACTTGTGCGTCTCCAGGGTCGGAAGCCATTTTGTGATTCACAGAGTATATCGTTTTTTTCGCAGTAGGTTTGTAGCCTGTGGTTTAAAATTGTACTGAAGAGTTTCAGGGCGTTGCTAAGCACTGCTATTGGACGGTAGGCATTGATGTCATGTTCTGTTTTCCCTTTGCCTTTGTGGATAAGTTGTATACGAGTTTCTTTCCATGTTTCTGGAATGTCACCTGTTTTTAGGATGTCATTGAAGCAGTTGAGTAGCGTTTTTCGGGCATTTGTACGTAGAGCTTTCAGAAATTCATTTGGAATATCGTCAAGGCCAGATGCTTTCTGGTTTTTTATGGCACCGATGCGTCGTTTTAATTCTCCTTTCGAGATCTCCCAGGTCAGAGTTTCAGCTTCTTTCTGTTCTTTAGATCGGCCTTCTGTTGTGATATTTGTGAGTTGGTGTATTGGTATGTCGTAGTTTGCTTGTACAGATCTAAAATGGTGTGTCATGTATTGTTCTATTTCTCCTTTTTCGTGAATACTGCCGCCATCTCCTGTTTGGAGAGAAACCATCTTGGGCCGGGCATTTCGTGGTTCCATGGTCTGAATATATCTCCAGAACTTCTGGCTGTAATGTTGACGTTCCTTTCTTATTTGTTCTTCTTGTTGCTTGAATGCTTTGTCTATCTTTTGTGCAACCATCACCTTCACTTTTCCCTTTTGAGCTAGGTATTTTTCCCAGATGGCATCTTTTAGGCTAGTGTCTTCAGCTGGTGTGTGTCGGTGTTGTCTGGAGAGTTTCTTTCGTTCTTGTATCTCCTCTTTTAGTTCTTTGTCGAACCATGGTGTCGTCCGTGTTCTGTTTTTTCCAGATGTTTTCCCAATGGTTTTATTTGCCACGGATAGACATTTCTCAATGAATTCTTTATATGTGAGAGAGTCCTCCATCGATTGGTCCAATTCTTCTGCAAAGGTTTTGAGGCGGTCTTCATCTCTTACTCTCCAGTGTGGTTTGGTATGCACAGTTGCAGAGTTCGTTTGGTCTTGTTTTTGTTTTAGGGTTACTGTAATTCGGTTGTGGTCACTTCCACAGTTGTTGGATTTGTCTTCGTCTATGTGTATGGATGTTATATGTAGGTTCTGCGAGACCTTGTCGTTGTATAGGACGTAGTCAATAGCAGACTTGCTCAATCTGCGTGACCATGTGTATGTTCCCTTGCATGTAGGGTCCAGGTTGGCTATGTGTAGGTTACATTGCTTGACCAGCTTGCGAAAGTCGGCTGCATGTTTCTCATAGCCTTCCAATTCAGTTATGTGGCAGTTGAAGTCACCTATAAGGAGGATTGGCTTGTTCTTATATGTTTGTTCTATGTCTTTTTTTATGCAGTTATAGATTTCTTCATTCCAAGTTTGTTGTTCTGAGCCGGTAGCCATATAGGCAACACATATGTTGAGGTGACATTTATCGAGTTTCGCAGTAATCCACATGTGTTCTTGGCAGGCATCCTTTCCCTCTTGTGTGGTCTGGTCTTTTGTTATGAACCCAACTCCCCCTCCTCGTTTATGTCCTTTTCTCCTGTTTTGGCCAAGCCAACTAAGCCCTGTGTGTAAGAGTGGTTTTTCCTCGTCTCGAAGGTGGGTCTCTGTAAGTGCATATATGTTGATGTATTCTTTGTCTATCTGGTTCTGTAGTTCTGCCCACTTGAGTTTACTGCCACCTTGTATGTTTAGTAGGCAGATTTTGAATTCTTTTTCCTTTCTTATTGTTTTTTGCCTTATACGTCTCTGCTTGCGGTTTACTTGCGCTTGTGTTTTTGGGTTGTTTTTTCTTTCTTCGTGTGGGCTGGTCGGGGCATTTTGCCTCTCTTTCACCTGCGACGGTTCGGTTGGCTCATTTGTGTGAATGCTGTTGTCATAGCTTTCAGGAAGGCTCGCATTGTGTGGTCTTGTTTTGGTAGACGTCGACGAGCTTGTGGGGAGCTGCCGTGATGTTCCCTGTAAACTCCTAAAAAATTGGCTACTTTCATAGCCAGGAGGTGCCCAACATGGGTGCCTGTTGCTTCAGTGTAGTGTATGTCCTCGAGGTAGTCTCCGTCCATTTGGTTTGTAGTTGAGAAGAATTCTACCTGGGGGCCAAGCATGGTGCATAGTTCGTTAGCTTGTTTGTTCCACTCTCGGCAGGCGGTTACCACGTGTGGACCTCGTGGTGTCAGTTCTGGTGTGGCACATAGAATATAGTGGTGTTGGGGATCAGCTTGACTCCAAGCTGTCAGTTTCTGTTTTAACTGTTCGATAGATCTGTGTGGCTCTTTTTCGTTCAGTATGTCGGTAGAGCCAACATGCAGGATTAGTTGGAGCTTAGTTTCAGCGGAATTTGCCTGCTCTATCTCTTTCTCAGCTCGAAGCAGAGTCTCCTCCATTGTTGCTCCCGGTTTCGTTGTGACGCGGAGTCTCCAGTCGCTAACGTCTTTGTGGAGCTGCCGTTTCAGGCGGTGAGCATTTGAGTCTCCGAGCACCACTGAGCGTCTGTGTTGCGACTGTGTGTACCTCAGTTGTTGCTTGGGTTGGTTCCACTTCTTTGGAACTGATTGTTCATTGCTTCTTTGTGTTGTTGCTTTCTCCTTTGTGGGGTTTTCTACGCGGTTGTTTTTTCCCACCTTCAGCCATGGACCTGCTTCTCTGTCCTCCTCAGTTTCATCTTTTGCCATAGAGTTGCTTAGTACTTTGGCAGTGTTTTGTTGCTCTGAGTCACGAGGCTGCAGTTCATTTTTTTGCTCAGTGAACAGAGCATCACCTGTGTGTACATCGGTGTCATCAGTGTCCAGGTGGCCTTTCGAGGGTCTGAGTTTGTCGACTTCGGCCTGTAGAGCTGCTACTTTTGTAGAGAGTTCTTCGCGTAGGGTGCGCTCAGTGCTCAACTCCTGTACGAGTTCTTTCATCGCTGTCTTATGAGCAGTTTCTGATGCTTTCCATTGCTCCTTCATTGTATCCACTTGCAAGTTAAATTCTGCCCTCATTGTTTTTTCCTGTAATGCTAAGCTTGCGTACAGTGTGGATATCTTGGTGCAGTGTTTGCATGTGTATGTCTTGTCCTTTGCCTCTTCCAAATTTTCGAAAGGCGTTTCTTCCAGGTATGTCCATCCTTCGCAGCTGCTGCACTGTACCATACTTTCCTCGTCTTCCGCTGGGGTGGTCGACTTTTTCGTCGTGCGGGTGCGGGATTTAGCCATATTGACCAAGAGATGTATATTCTTCTTTTTCTTCTCCTTTTTTTTGTTGTTGTTGTAATAAAAGTGTGTTTGTTGTCTTGTTTGGTTGTTCTCCGATATACTCCGCTCAGCGGGTGTCGTACGGAAGGTCCGTTTTCGGGGCTTCACTCCGTGCAACTTTCATAAACCGCGGGTAGCACCGTGGCGCTACCACCAACCTCGTATGTCAGAAGACAAGCAGCTGCCCAAATTCGACTGGTCGCGGTCGCTGTGAGTCAGGTCAGTCACGGCACTGTCTCCGTAGCACGATCACAAAGCGCACATGGCTCAGGCGCGCGCACACACACGTGTTGGCCCACACATGCGTTCGTGTCGACTCGTTGCCCGGTCAGCACCAGTCGACGCCGTTGTATGTAATCCCACGGAGGCTACCCTGCCTAACGTAACACTTTTCCCGTAATTCGCACACGTATATCGCGATCACCAGCGCATATTACGCTTACCTGTTGCTGCTTCATGCATTTGCTTCATGCATTTGCAGGGACCCCTCGAGAGGGCGCGCGTGTAGTTGTCGCTACCTTTATAAATATAGGGACCTTAGGCGGGATACCTGCCGCCCGCAAACGGAGGAGGAAAAACCGGAACGACGCCAATCGTCGCACACACGGTACCGGTTTTTCCTTTTCCGTTTGCGAGCGGCAGGTGTCCCTCCACGTGCGGAGCGGTTGTGCGGATAGCGCGTGTATACTCAGAGCAAGGAAACGCTTCGGTTCCTGGAGGGGATATATTCCCTTAAACCAGCGTTTTGTTGAGTTACGCGAGATCGGATCCAAAAGAGTTAGCTGCTAGTCTTACTTCTTTTCACAATACATTTTTTTTGGTATCGCATTCATTTCTTCGCTCTTAAGCGAAACTTAGTTTTTTTAACCGTTAGCTATTGACCCCTGAAAGCAAGGGGCGGACGTGTAACATGGCGTAGCCGCTTCACTGTGGGCCGTCAGCGACGGGCCCGCTACTGACAGCTGCGCATTTGCGGCTGCTCCGACCAGGAGATATGATTTTACTAATGAGATGACATTTTTAAAAAAGTAAGCAAAAAATTCGAATTGGAACCCTAGCACGTGAGCTCGAAACGGCAGGGCCTTTTAGGGGGTATTTACCGCAGAGTGATTACAAACTCGGACGTGCTGGCGGAAGGAATTACGAAAAAGCTGTTCTGGATGAAGATCCATGGATAAAGTATATCTGAAGAAAAGTGTCAACGTGTTTCCACCGTTCGCGTGCTCTTCCATAAACGCGAAGCAAGGAAAATTTGATATTGTCCCATATATCTACTGCGAGCGACCCAGATTTCATTCCGCGATGTCCGGAAACAGAAGTGACAGACATTTTAGCGGCACTCATGTAGTTATTACTGAACATTGCTTTCTTTACGTGCCGTGCGACGCTTGAAACGAGCTATCAGCAGCGTTTCTGGAACAGACGACGTCCGCCGATGAATCGCCGTCGCACTTTCTCGCTACCGATAGGCCTAGACGTCACGAGCCTCTGCGGAGAGCGCGTTTTGCTGTCGAGCCGACTTGCAGAACAGAAGTTGCGTCGGCACCGTGCATGGCATCGTGGCTTACTCGGAACGCACGCACGAGCGCTATTTATTCAGCGGAATAATTCTTGGTCCATGATTGCGACTTTATTGGCAGCCCCAAGATTGAGCTGCACATGTTCTGACGCGTCGGCGGTGCGATTGCCGGTGATAGACGCCTCCAAACCCGAGACTTTGGCGCAGTTTGGCGCAAATTTTGTCGATATTATCAGGATGGCGCAGTAAATACAATTTGGCGCACTTTGGCGCAGTTGGCGCAGGAGTGGAATCACTGAAAATAGTTTTTAATTGTTATGACCAAGCTATTTGTTTGATTGACTACAGTGAGCAATACACATATTTGTTTGAACAGAACATTTCGTTGTAGTCCATTTTTAAAAGAGCGTACCGTTTGTTGTAATATACTTCCATAAAAGTTCGTGGAGAGTGCTTAATTTCTAAATTAAATTTGACCATAAAACCACCAGACTTTGTCAACAATTCTACATGCTGCAGTGGACTGTGGAATTTGGCTCAAAAAGCATGGCAATAACAATAGTGATTGTAGGGGTTTAACGTCCAAAAACCACGATGTGATTCTCAGGAAAGTCATAGTATAAGGCTCCAGAAATTTTGACCACCCAGAATTCTTTAACACGCACCTAAATCTAACACGGGCCTCAAACATTCTGCCTCTATAAAAAATGCAGCTGCCGCGGCCTTCAAGTCAGCAGTCGAGCACCATAACCACTACAGAGAAAGCATAAGGTCCTAGCAACCCGGTGTCGGTGTCTCGGTTCTGTTTCTTGACCGCAGCAACAGTTTCTATTAAAGAACTTGCCGAAGTTAAACAGAAAGCCTCCCTTAACCACAAATTTCATGGAACACAAATTAGATTTTGAGCAATAAGGGACAATTAATAAACTTTGTATGTTATTAACGGTCCATGAACCAGAATCTTTACGAATCTCTCAATAAAGCAAAACAGCAGGCACTTTACCGCAAAACAAAGCCCTACATTATTCTGAAAGTATGGATATCATCAGAACAGCTCTTCTGGATGGTAAACAGAATGCATGGAAAATTTACATAGCTGGTGCTTCCAGTAATGTAACTGAAGCGTCAGGGAAAGTGATGTTCATTCACAAATATGAGACGAATTATGGAAAAATGCCTAGGAGACCTGATGTCATGCCTTTAAAAGAAACATGAGGCTGTCCGCAAAAAAATAGACCAAAAACAGACCTTAATTTCATCTTTTCGGACATTATAAATAAAGATGCATGTATTTGTGCATAAATTGATTTTGTTAAACATGTTGTGCAGCTGGCCCAGCTTACAGACAAATATTTACGTTCGAAAGTGTTTACTTGGAAACTGCGCCAAAGGGTTTGATGTTGCTCCAAAGTAAGATTTTAGCTGCACTAGAAGCTACGCGGAAACGGCTTCGGTCAATCACATCACTGAAAGTGACCATTAACGTGCTCTATTGAGCTCAATGTAGCAGTGGCCGCGTAAAGTTCGAGCAGCAATTGCAAAGTCACCTCGTTGTTCAGGAGATTCGTAAATTGACAGAGAGGATGAGTCAAAATGGAAACGGTGAACGTGTATTATCAATAGCAGTGCTCTACTAATCAAGAAAGTAAGGTAAATGTATGACACCATATGCGCCACGAGTGGGTCAATTTTTAAATGATCCCAATGACGTCAAGAGCGCTGAATACAATTATTAATCACTAGTAATCAAACCAGTTGCAATAAAAAAAGAACCTTCCGTACATAACAACAAATAATAAAGTGCTGCTTGTCCGTTTCTGTTTGATTCATGGAAAAAAGAATCGCTTGGCATTACCACGGGGAATGGGGCAAGTGGTTCAAAAATTCCATTTTCGCTGAACTGCGCTTCGCTCATGCGGTAGCGTCTCAGTGGTAGTTTCGGTATCGCATACTGCTGCGTGTGCTTTGCCCGCTCACAAAAGTCACTGAGACAGAAAGTGTGACAAGATTCTGCGTGCATGGGACGTTGCTGGATGCCTGAATAGTCTATACACCACTTGAGCTGTAGCAAAGAAACTGAGGTGACTTTCCAATGGGCGCCGCAAAACGAACCCCTGCACTCGAAGTGGCTGAGTGCCGTGCCCCTGCGCCAGTGTCATGAGCCAATGTCTCATTGTAAGGTTCACCGACGACATCCATCGTGGTAAGCTTCAATGGCCATTGTTGCTTCTGTGGCTCCCGCTACTTTCGCTCTGCTGCTACTAGTGTCGGCGGCCGTGCAGTAAAGGCGAGCAACGTTGGACAAGACAACTGCTACGTCAGGAGGCCTGCTTTTAGGCGGGCAATTTCAAGTGCACTAGCTAACGCCGTGCGGACCACTAAAACGCGATTTTATTTCAGAATAAGCATTTTATTGGCACGAAAGTAGCACTACGAGGTTTCTGGACGCTATTTCAGCAATCAACGCCGACTTAATATGTACCTTTAGTGTCCCATTAATGTCTGGTGGGACCACTGTTGTAAATGTAGCCTTGTGCGCACATAGCCAGAGTATGTTTGTGCACGTATTCTCTCTAGTCCTTCCGTGTTCTGCGGCCACCCCAGCCGCAAATTACACCTGCACTGATTAGATTACTCACTGTGTCGTCTGCTAGCATGCACTGAGCAAAAAGATTGCTCCACATTCTACCGTCATTCTTCACGGTGGCATGCACTCACGTCTGGGGTGTCCCAACCAAATGTGTGACAACCACCCACATGGCGCCCAGACAATCGTATAGCGCCGTGCGAGTGCACAGAATACACCATACGTGCAGCCAGCTGGAGATGCGATAAAAGTATAGATGTTACAGCAGTGCAACTGCGAAAACAGTTTTGTACTTGCAGCTATATATTCTTATTTAGATATAATTATATTAGGGGCGAAGCTCCTAAAGCCGTGGGTCTGTCCATCCCTTGTGTCTCGTTTTGCTACGTAGCCACGCATAGTAGGATGTATCCACTCAATGTGATAAAGATGACGATGACGACTCATGAAGAATAAGCGCGTTCCAGTATAGTGGAATGTACCCACTACACGTGATAACGATGACGCTGATGACCATGAAGTATAAGCGCGTTCCGTGGCGATGACGACTGATGACCATGAAGAATAAGCGCGTTCCAGTATAGTGGAATGTACCCACAACAAGGCCGAGTGGGATGCGCTTTTGCGCAGCCCAAACCTACAGGACCAAATCCTGGCCGTCCAGTGCGCCCGCGACAGGGCCGTTAGGCTAGACCTGCCGGTCCCAACGTCGGGGTAGCCGAGTGGCGCGGGGCAACCTCTGCGTCTGCACTGGACTCTTAATAAAGTTGTACTCTCTCTCTCTCTCTCTCTCTACACGTGATAACGACGACGATGACGATGATGACCCTGAAGTATAAGCGCGTTCCAGACCAAACATTTTCTTTCTGCCATGGATGAACACGATCGTGAACGCGCTCTCGCCCTCGAAATGCAAAACGGCAACGCCGACAACAAACGTTCCCCTGAGCTTAACGTCATATATGAGCACCCGCATTTGTGTGTCAGGTCTTTGTATGATGATCGAGTGGGAAAAATTTACGGGGATTGACGTTTTACCAGATTACCTCCGGAGCTTCGCCCACTCATCATCATTCACTTCCTGGATATGGCGTGATTTTTTTACAAGGAAGTGCATTATGTAAGAGCTTCTCATTTGCGCTTATGTGTGTCATGCAGGATGGCTTTCCACAAAATTTGGCGCTGCCAACATCACGCCAAGAACAAGAAAGGTACATACGTGGCCCACGCAATGCCAACTAATAGCTAAAGTTGACATAAAAATAAAACTGGTGACACCTAACACCAAACCCAGTGACAAATATCTGCAGAGGGAAGTGCCCCTTGCTGCAGTGATACGAATCGACAACAGGCACAGCCACAGCACCAACTCGGCGGATGCTCTGCGGCTCCAGGTCTACAAGGGAAGCATTCCTACATTACTTCAGCGAAGGAATGACCCCTGGTGAAGCAAGGAGACTGCATGAGAGCAAGCTGTCTATGCAAGACGATGGCCCCGCAAAGCTGTCCAATGGGGCTTTAAACCCGGCTCAAAGAACAGTCTACCACTGGCACAGCATTTGGAGGTAGGCCTGCTTCGGTGGCACTATCATCGACCCTGTGCTGAAACTGGAGGAAAAGGGTCCTTTGTATGCAGCTCAAGGTATGTCGAAACCTATTGTGCACTGCAGTAGCCAATTTCTGTCGTGAAAGGACGTGTCCTGTATGTAAGACCTTATTCATAAGTACTCGTTTTCAAGGAAATAGGCGATACCAGTCCGAGTTGAAGCTCCTGCTCAATTTGCCGTACTTCTTAGATGGAAATGGGTTCAGTATTGGCTGTGTGGGTTTGTCACCGATCTCGGAGGCGTGTGCGCTGGAGATAGATTGAGAAGGCGCAGGTAGGCACAGCACACAATTTAATTTCACACAAGAAAAACTATAAGAAAACACTCAAAATAACTAACAGAGAAAATCTTATAACCACAAAAGAAATATGCGAAAGTTAACAAACACACTTCTCAGTACTTTGAGACCTACGACTAGCGTCGCTACTGGAGTGTCTGGCCACGTAGGCCTCGCCGTCGAGTCGTAGTCTGGATGGAACACGCTTACTTGGTTCCGTCAAACTCCCTGAGTCCCGCCTCCGTGGGGTTGGATCCGCAGTCGATGTTTCTGACGATCCTCTTCAATCGTCGCTCCGATACGTGTCGGTTAGCCACGCTGCCGTAAGCCTCTTCCCGGACGCTGACGTGGCCAGGCGTCGCTGTCGCTTAGGCTTAAGTACGAGCTCGGCCCCTGCTGTACATGATGACGTGGCGTCCCGGGGATTGTTGCTGGCCGAAGTTTGAAGGGGGACTGCTGCTGGTGCGTCCGGGATTGCCGTAAGGTGCTGCAGCACCTCCGAGGAGCCTCGCCCGAGCGTCGTCGAGGTCAACGGCCACGCCACGGAGTGCCAGCGTCACGGCCTCCTGTATCGAACGCTCGCTGCCTTCCCGTTGACAGAACGTAGCTGCCAATGCGACCTTCTTCTTCAGTAGCCACGCAAACAATGCCAGCTCATCGAACTGCTGCCTTCGTTTACGGCTCGTGTCACGCGCATCGCGCCGTGTGCTACCCTGCACGCGCTCGTGCCTGTTCCGCGTGCTTCTCCTCCTACTTCGTCGTCTTCGTCGTCCATACGTCCTCTCCTTACTCATGACAGGGTTGCTCTGCCTTGAATTTCGAAATGTCCAACTGGTTGCGTGGTCGGCATCTACATAGGCGGTGAATTCGGTCGCAGAATCAGGTTCATCCCTTGCTGCCCACGATGCGGAAAGCTCGTCACATTCGCTGTCCATTGCATCGGCGAGGACGGGCAAGCGTCGTCAGAAGCGGTGCTACACACAGTCTCTTCAAGTGGAATCGAAACGGAGCACTGAGCAGAATTTTCTTGTTCTTGGAGCGTCCGCGATTCTTCGGTTGTTGAAGCAGAAAGCTCGGGGGGGACGCCTTTTTGCTTGGCCCGCTTGCTCGAAGTCGAAAAAAAGTCGGCAATGGACCTTTTCTGCGACATACTGAGGCAATGAACCCAATGTCCTGTAGGGTAGACCGCACGTTGGCGTGGCGGCAAGACGGGCTGGCGTTTCCTCCTGCGTCACAAGCACTGCTTGCTAGCGATCGAGTACGGTGTAAGAAAAAGACTCCCACGGTGTAAGAAAAAGCGAGCAAACGAATCTAACACCGCGGCAGTTTGTCCGCTTTGTTTCTTGGGCGTCCCGCATTGGCGCCGCCGAAAGACGATACGCGCATCCCGCTTGCCGTGTTCTGGCTTCGGTTATACTGCTTTTCAGGGATGCGCCTGGGATCTCCGCATGGCCAAGGTTCAACTCTGCCCAGTTGCCGAGCGGAGTTCGCATGGAAAGGCATTGGAATCGGCTCCGTATATGAACATCTAAGGTTTCAAGCCCACTCTGTTTGCTTCGCCTGTGTTCTGGTCCGCTTATGGACGACACGTGTATCCGTGGCATATGCGTGCTGTCTTGGGTTGCCCAGCGCTCGCGGTTATGCGAGCCTAGCAGGGCGAAGCTTATTCTCTGCAGAAGCGGTATGAGAGGGGAAGGCGCCTCAAAAAGAGGCTCTCGCATCCGAGGCACGAACTTGCTGGTTCACGCAAGCAGACCGGACTGCAAAGTGTAGACCCTTTCTAAATCTATATCAGTCGGAGCATTTTTTTTTTGCGCCTGTTCGCACTGTATTTCAAGCGCCTGTTTATCACAGGCGAGTGGGCAATCGCTTGTGAGAAGAAATTTCCTACAATAAACTGTCATGCCTAAACAAGATGGTCCTTTGGATAAGCAGCGCTGCTGTCATGCACCTGCCTTCAAATTATGACAGAAATTTGACATTTTGTTTCATACTGCCTACCATGGGTGAGCTTTTCGGCGATCTTGGGAGAGCAAAGGGGGGCAAGCGAGAATTCTGGGGGGGGGCTCCAGCCCCCCCCGTGCCCCCCACTGGCGCCGCCCCTGGTTCTATGCTCCTGTGATGCTTCACGTCGCTTCTCGATCGCTTCCCGGATTTCCCTGTTCCACCAACTTTTTGGCTTCCTCTTTCCTTTCCAGCAAATAGTTTTCTTCTCTTTCCCAATGGACCCTATCCCTTTCGTCATTAGATGTAACAGCTCACTATACTCCCAGTCCTTGCCTGGTATTTTGCCTACTTCTTTCTCGACTCTCGCAGCTATATTTATTATTTGTCTGTCACTTAAATACGAGCTGCCAGACTTTGAGTCCACGCTCTTATTTCCAGTTTCATATCCCATTTTTAATGTTATTCGTTTATGATCACTATGCAAGCTTTCAATCCCTTCCTCGTCTATTCCTCTCAGTTTGTGGTAAATTCCTTCAGTCATGAGACAGTAATCAACACTTGATTGCTTGTTTCCGACTTCCCACGTGATCTGGGAAGTAGGAAAGCTGCAGTGGCGCCATCTCATGGCATCCATGCGAAAATGAGCCGCTCGTGCCACCAGAATATTATGGGACGACCGAAATGTAACTTCGCCATCAGTACGTTGGGGCCCGCAAGTATATAGCCTATTCATGTGCAGCGGAAAGCTACCGCGCGGGGTTTCGGTGGTTAGCACGTCGATGCTCCACTCACTCCGTGGCCACTGGGTTTATGGCGGGTTCCGCCGTCAGACACTAAATTCGCTCCGCTATCTGTGGCGTTCAAAGACTTCGCGGTACCACATGCAGGCACCTCGGCTTCTGTACTTCTGGTCCCCAACGTCCCCTCCCTTGTTTCTGTATGCTGGGCCCCGTATTGATGCCACCCAAATAAAAGAACAGCTCGAGCCACAGGACAACAGGGCAGAGACGGACTAAGCGCTGGCTATGTTGTCCTGTGGTTAACGCTGTTTCTCATTTTCTATGGACATGTACCAACCGGCCCAAATATAAAGCAAACAAATTCATGCGACATTCAGTGAGTCGAGCAAGAAAGTCAACAAGGTAAAAAAATGCCAGGCCTGCGCGGAAAGCGCAGCACAGTCACAGCGAAAGCTGGAAGAGCGGCCTTTCTAGAGCCCGTAATAAACTGTCTTGGGGGCTACTAATACAAGTACACTTGCAACGTGCCCATTCCGACATAAATCAGTGCGCACCCTTTTCTGGCGGCAGCTTTGGGATGGGGTTCGATGATTTTTGAATGTCGAGTAAAAGTTCTCTACGGCATGTCCATACTCCAGAACGGCCGGTGGATGCAATCTCTACTGATCCTTACTGTACAAAGCTAATAATAATACGCTATGCCTCCCACAGGTATTTCATTACGGCGTGCGCTTCCCAGTGCACCCGGAAGACGCCTTGAAGTTAAAACCAGGATGCAGCATTGTCAGGTGACATGCGACAGGTAGTTTTCTTTTTAATTCACGCAGTTGCCCATCAGCACTGTTTTGCACGATGTACTGCATACGCGTGTGCATCTGTTCAGTGCCGTGTGACGTGTACAGAAGAGACGCCCTTCTGTACACGTCACAAACGTAACGCAAACGTAACGAGTTGCCATTACAGTTCCACCGACTCTGAACAGAACGGTTGCGTTCCCGTTCCTCCCACAAAGAACTAGTTCCTGGAACGTGGATTCTAGGAGCTCCGTTCCGTACAACACTGATAAACGCGAATGAATACAATCGCTAAACAGTGAAGCCCCATAACTTCGATATACATTGATGACACATATAATTTTTGATGTCTTTTTAAAGGGACACTAAAGAGCAAAACGATTTTTCTCGCATTAGTAAAGTAGACTTCCACGATATCAAAAACACCACGCTTTCTGCGCGAAGACGCTTAATAAGCGAGAAAACGCGCAAGAAGTAAATACAGGTGGCGACGCAACCTTGGCATTCCCGCACCATTTGCCGTGACGTCACATATTTTTGACGGCGCCTGCTTGGGCCTACGTAGTTCCTAATCAGCTAAATCGAAATACATTGTCTTCTGAGGGGGCCAGAAACTTGACATAACGAGTTTGTGGAAATTTCGTCGAGCCAGTGGCGCCGAGAGAGAAAGAGAGGTTTATTTATAGAAAGGCAGAGAGGTCGGCCTGAGCGATATTATGCTCTAGCCTGCTAAAATACGTTAAATGCTCTTTGAAGTCTTTTACGTCACGAAATACAAAGTTCGGCGCGAAATAAACTACACAAGAGTTCTCCGAGCACACTTTATCAATCTAAACCAATTCACTGTTTCTCTTTAGTGTCCCTTTAATTTGAAAGCAACAAGAGGGGAAACGAGAATGACTGGGCAAAATTCATAAGGATGTAACTCAGGATTCCCATTATGGACTTGGGAAAAATCTCGTTGCACATTAAAGGACCCCCCGACACCAAATATGGAAACTCCAGATGCTAGTGTTGTTTGATAGTCCTGCATGCGTGGGCACTTCTGACCGATTATGTGTGACGAACGTTGCCTTTAGGATATTTTAATTTGGTTTAAAAGTAAGCGTGAGTGCTCATCTGATTTTTCAGCACCTCGCGACATCGCCACTAGTATGACGAAGACAGATGCCCGGTGTGACGTTTCACGAGTAAAACGAGTATTGTCGACGTCAGGGAATATTTGTGAGGCGCGCACAATATCCCGACTGGCACCTGGCGAGGGCTATTGTTCGTCACCCCTCTCGCTGCGTTGTCGGGCAGCTCACAACGTAGTTCTGGCTGCTCCGGCCAGAACGCTTCTTTTTCTGGGTAGGAGAGGGGTGGGGGGCACGTACTAAACAATAGCAAAGCACTGGTATATAGTTTCATTCTTTACCCCGTGCGCGGCCCCGATTTGAAAACTGCGCATTCAACGACACCCAAGCTTGAGTGAACATGATCTTAGGCGCTCCCCTGATAAGGGGCGCTAGGTTTATGGTATTTAGGCGGGCGTTTTGAACTGGCGAAAAATTGTTCTCAATTAACGACGATAGCATTAATTATACAATGCGTTACAGCAATTACGATTCAATTCCGGGATTACCAGACACAAATCTACAAATTACAGTAAAAAGTCGCAGACATAACTTTCGCTGTCAAGGGTCCTTTAAAGGGACCCTGAAACGGTTTTTTGAAGTTTTGTCAGCGTTTAGGCAGGGGCATCCCCAAATCATTCGCACAAGAAATTAAGCGACGCACTGTCTACCAATGCCGCTACGGAATTTATATCTATACCCTCCTCCTCACCACTGCCTTGCACCCTCAACTCACAGACACCCTGACATCGCCGGCGATCGCAGCGCTCTCATGAGCGCACTCGACGGTTTGAGCTTCGCCCAGTTACAGTACGCTCTAGCCCAATCATGGCCTCAAATATTGTGCGCCGACGGGTTGCGCGCATTCTCGGAGGCCCAACAAAGACGAAGCTCGCGGAGTGGTTGATATCTGCTCCGACAGGTGCCGCCACACTACCAGCAGATGGCTATGGGGGAAAGGCTTAAGTCAGCCGAGGAGGTGTTAGCAAAGGTAGTCATGGTGAGCAAAGAAGCAAGCGACAGCGGGAACAGCGGGGCATCGACCCCCACAGTGGTAGACTCGAAGGTGGAAACAGGTTTGGAAAAGACAGGTGCAAGGGTCACAGGACCCAGCTTCCGCGAAGTAGTTTTGGGAAGGGGAGGGGACAAAGCAGAAGTGGCACGCGCTAGTAACCGAGGCAGTGGCCAGGTGCGGGACGGTCCAGCAGAAGAGTCGGAGCACGTGATAATCGCCGGGGACTCGAATTTAGTTAGATGCGAAGAAGCAGTCAAGGAAAGGGTGAGAGGCGACAAACGAGTTTTAATAGGGAAGTTCCCAGGACATAGGCTGGGATCAGTGATGAGACAAGCTAGCGCAAAACTCGCAACTAAGGCTAATGGACGTAACCTCGTGATAATCGCGGGAGGTCTAAACGACGTCTTGAATGAAGAATCAGCCGAACTAGCGACCACATTGGCGAAAGGGGTCGAGGACATGCGCGCCATTTCCTCTCAGGTGCAGATAGTGGTATGCACAATACCGGAAGTACCAGTGAGAAATATCAACTTGCAAAGAGCGGTTGTCGACGCAAACAAAGAGATATGGCGAATTAGTCGAGAGAAGGGCTTCGAGGTAGTGGATATAAACAGGGAGGTGAACAGGTGGGGCGGTTTCCAAAGAGACAGAATTCACTTCGATAAGAGGCTTGGTCATGAGGTGGGCTGGCGACTGGCAGGACGCGCAGTAGCTTTTTTGGGGGGCACGCGGGCCCTTCGGTGCCCACGGTAGCTTGTAATGAGGAAAACAACCAGGGGGACTCTTTGACAGGCAGTATAGCGAAAAACCAGAGAAAAGGTAAAAGAAGGGAGAAGGCGCGTGTTGCAATTAGCTACATAAACAAGCAGGGTGGCAGAAAAAAGGCAAAATGGTTAGAGATTGAGGAGCAGTTAAGCAAGGAACACACCTTAGAGACTTGAAAGAGCCACCACATATTGACAATTATATTTGGGAAGGATGTAACAGGATCACCTCAGAAAGGAGAGGTGGGGGTGTTGGAATGCTAATTCATAGCAGAACAAAATTGGATAGAGTGAAACAAACGTGTTCAGAGCACATGTGGGTTTCGGGCACAGTAGGTGGAAAGAAAACGTGGCTAGGTGTAGCTTACTTGTGGACAGGCAATAACTGCAGAGAAAAGAATCTGGAGATAGTGAAATGCATAAGCACCGATATTAAAGAATTTGGTCATGATGCCGAAATAATCCTTCTAGGGGACATGAACGCTCACATTCATGACCTTGACGGATATTCAGACACCAATGGCAAGTTATTGCTAGATCTCTGCGAGCAACGTAGTCTTGAGATAGTTAACGTGGGGCCTAAGTGTGAGGGGCAGATCACGTGGGAAGTCGGAAACCGGCAATCGAGCATTGATTATTGTCTCATGACAGAAGGAATATATGACAAACTTAGAGAGATGAGAATAGACGAGGAAGGCATTAACAGCTTGGGTAGTGATCATAAACGCGTAATATTACAAATGGGATATAAAACTGAAAATAAGAACATAGAATCAAAGTTTGGCAGCTTGTATCTAAATGACAAACAAATAACAAATATAGCCGCAAGAGTCGAGGAAAAAGTAGACGAACTACCAAGCAAAGATTGGAAGTATAGTGAGCTGCTACATGTAATCACGGAAGAAATGGAAAAAGAGAAGAAAACTACTTGTTGGAAAGGAAAGAGAAAGCCAAAAAGCTGGTGGAACAAAGAAATCAGGGAGGCGATCGAGAAGCGACGTGAGGCATCACGGGAGCACAGACAAGCAAAAAAGGAGAAGCGGCCACAGGACGAAGTCAACCAAATATGGGAAATATATTTAGAGCAAAAATCCATTGTGCAGAAATTAGTCGAGGCAAAAATTAAAGGTGAAAGTGAACGCTGGATGACAGAGATTCGCGAAAAGAAGTCGGCCGCGCCTAGGATATTTTGGAGCCACCTAAAAGCGCTGGGTAGGAAGTCTGTCACAATGCAACAACATATGGTAGATGAAGGAGGAAATCAATTGGAAGGGTATGAAGCGCTAGGTTACATCCGAAAGATAACAGCTGATTCGTTTAAAAAGGTCGCCCAGGGGATTCCCCCAGTGAGTAAAAGTACGCAAAGGAGTGCAACCGACGAAGATGTAGTACTAGAGAATTTCAATTGGAAGAAGGCCGAAGCAAAAATTCCTAAGCGCACTGCTCCGGGCTTAGATGGGGTTCCCGTCAGCCTCATTAACGAACTCGGACATAAAACTAAAGAAGCACTGCTGAAAGCCGTGGAAAAGTGCTTACAGGGGAGGGAAATACCAGACAGTTGGCGAAAAAGTAGAATGAACTTAATCTATAAAGGCAAGGAAGAAAAGGATAACATTCGCTCGTATAGACCGCTAACCATTACATCGGTGCTATACAGGTTGGCGATGCAGGCAGTAAAATTAAAAATAGAAGCGTCGGTAGAACAAAATATTTTGGGAGAACTTCAGAATGGATTTCGAATTGACAGGCGGTTAGACGATAATCTGTTTGTTCTTACCCAGTGTATAGAAATATCGAAAATAGAAAAAAGAAAACAGGCCCTTATACGTAGCTTATCTAGATATTACCGGGGCGTATGACAACGTTAATCAGGAAATTTTGTGGGGTATACTGAAAGAAGTGGGCAGACGACTGTATACAGCTTTTGAGGGAAATATACCGAGAAAATACAGTTTGTATAGAATGGGAAGGAATAAGTAGTAAGGACAGCGTTGAAATTATCAAGGGGCTGAGACAGGGATGTCCTTTGTCCCCGCTGTTATTCATGCTGTACATGGTGAGGATGGAAAAAGCGCTAGAAGGTAGCAACATTGGATTTAATTTGTCACACAAGCAGGTCGGCACGATGGTTAAGCAGAAGCTTCCAGGTCTATTTTATGCTGATGATATTGTCTTATTTGCGGACAGTCAAGATGATATACAGCGACTGGCAGATATATGCGGAAGCAGTGCTGGGCAGTATCGAAGATACATGTATCTTAGATACTATCTTAGATACTCCTTGGGTATCTTGTATCTGTATCACGATACGTCTCGCAAGACGGGTATCTGTATCTGTATTTCCGATACATTCAGTAATGTATCGTGTATCTTAAGATACAAGATACTTCTATAAAAAGAACACCGAGAGAAACAATTAACGGTGGCTGAACTACGCTTCTCAAGCGGATACTACTGCTACTAACTACTTGAATAAAACTAACGACAGTGACATTCTTTTATATATCTGCCAGAGTTCTCCAGCGAGGGCAGGCGATGAGGTTAGCGCGTCCGTATTGGTGGAGCACAGTCACGTGGTGGCGCTCGCGCGATCTCGACAGAAACAAGCCCGCGAACGTCTACGAGCAGTCGAACTTCGCTTTCTCGCAATTTCTTCTTTCTTTTTACTCGTGTCGGTACCATGACGCTTCCTCGTAAACACTGTACTGTTCTACGTACTCTAAGGCGTACGAACCTCTCGCGAAAGTTTTGATGCTCCTAAAGTGTCGTTATCGAAGTTTCCCTTGCGTGGTGTCTCGCGGCTTTCACGCGACAGCGATTTAAAAGATCTCATGGATGTAAGTTTGACTTACATACGATGAGATTGACTTATATCCAAATGAGATTCTAAATACTGTCGCTCCACCGGTGCTGATGCTAGATGCCGTAGAACAAGCACTTACGTAACGTAAGATATCTTGGTGTACTGTATCTTTGTTCTTCCTGCTAAATTATTCAAGCAGTTATTTTGATCATAATTTGATTGTCACCATGAGTGCTATTTTTTCTGTCCTCCGTTTGCATCACATCTAAAGAAAGCCCGCGAAACATGACCACGTGATTGCCCTCGTGCGCTGCCGTACTGCAGCGCTCTCAAACCCGCTTCGAGCGCAACAAGTGGCGCGTGGACCATGGCGAAAAAACCGGCCGCGGCTTTATGCATCGATTTCACAGTGCGTTAACATTTCTGACGCCCGCACACGGCAAGGAAACGCCGTCGTCCTCGATATGCTGACAGTTCGCGCACCGGTTGTTATGCTCGAAGCACGTTTCAGAGCGCTGAAGTAGGGTAGCGCACGAGCGGCGGAGTGGTTTCATTTGCTATTTCGTGCGCTTTCACCACGCACAATGTACGTCGCCACCAAAAATTGGACCGGTCGTTTTGGAATGTCCTATTCGACGTGATGGCACCCACTTGGTCGTAAATGAATATTAAAAATCATTTTTTGACTTCAGTTATTCATAATTGACCTCAGTTAATCAGCCAGTTAAGCGAAATATAAAACATATTATAAGGAGCGCCACATGACGATAAGCCATGCTCCATTGGTTTCATTCAGTCGCGGTTAAAGGGACACTAAAGAAAAACAATGAATCGGTTTAGATTGATCAATTGTACTTTCAGAACTATAATGTCGTTAATTTCACCATCATAGGTGTATCAATAAAGGAGAAAATGAAGTTCCAAGTTTCATTTTTAAATTTCGCGCTATAATCTCCACGCATGACGTCATGGATTTCAATGTGTACTTATCGTTTTTTGGCGCCATTGGCTCAACAAAATTTCCTCAAACTTGGTATGTTAACTCTATGGCTCCCTCAGAGGACAGTGTACTTCATTTTTACCGTTTAGGAACTACGTAGGCCCTAGTAGGTGCCGTCAAAATATGTGACGTCACGGCGAATGGTGTAGAAACTTCAAGGTGGCGTCGCCACCCACTTTTTGTTTTTGCGCGATTTATCATTTACTAAGCGTCTTCTCGCAGCAAGCATGGTGTTCCTGATGTCGTGAAAGAGTAGTTTACTAATACGAGAAAAATCGTTTTGCTCTTTAGTGTCCCTTTAACCACGTTTTTAGATATTTGATTCCATAGTTACGTGAAACGACCTGTAAACGTATTCACTGGGATTGATACGGAACCGCCTAGCTATTTGACTAAAATATATTGGTTTTCTTTTTTGAGGTCACCGTAAAGTTTTTCGCTGTTGCATATCACGAGATAGTCGGAGCAATACTTAACAATAGCAGTGGTATTCTGCAACGCTTTGTGCCACTACAATACGCCTGTGACAATTCTCGACGGCACTAGTTCTCTCGGAGAAGAAATTTCAAAAAATTGCACGTTAGTCAATATGTTGCTAACGAACGCTTTACGCCACCAGATAAGTAGAATATACAAATCATTGCAGTTTTAAGCCCTCAATGTAAACATGATGCGTAACGAAAAAATATCGCTACCAGCGTTGTTGCTGCATTTCGGGTGATCCGGTATTGCGAAAACGGTAATACGCTTACGGGCAAGGTAGAACTGCACAGCGGTATTTGCGCCATCGTGCGGAGGCTTCTTATTGACGTTCTTGTATTCAGATAGCAACCCGCTAGCTGGTCGGCAAGTAGAGAAGCGGCCTCCATTAGTTACAAAAGTGTCAAACAAGAACCATTGACAGGGCAGCGTATAAAGAGCTCTCTTGTTAACCTGAGTTGTTTCGGAATGAAACTAATATATCTTGAGCAGTAAGACAAAAATCTGGGGACACAAAGAGATATTTTCTCAAAATTAAACAAAGTTGGTCGCAGTTAAGAAAATTCCGATTAAACATTTTAGTTCATAAGCGTTTCCTGCTTCATTATATCGATATATAAGAGCAAATTTGCAAATGTATCGAAGTATCTGAAGATACAATTGGGAAGTATCGTATCGGATACAATTATTCCGGAAGTATCTTGTATCTGTATCTCAAATACTTCTTGCCTGAGTATCTTGTATCGTATCGCGATACAATTTCAAAGTATCTTTGCCCAGCCCTGTGCGGAAGGGAATGTGAGGCTCTAGGACTAGGATTTAGTGCAACAAAATGTGGATTGATGGTATTCAATGATCACGAGGACCATGCGGTCTTTATACAGGGCCAAAAAATACCGAGGGTAAGCGAGTACAAGTACCCCAGAGTATGGGTAAATGAGGGGGATAGATATATGGAGGTACAAGAGAAAGCATCGGTAGCAAAGGGAAAGAGGAATGCTGCAATTATGAAGCACAGAGCTTTATGGGGATACAATAGGTACGAGGTGCTTCGAGGGCTGTGGAAGGGTGTGATGGTCCCGGGGCTTACATTTGGGAACTCAGTAGTGTGCATGAAGTCAGAGGTACAATCAGGAATGGATGTAAATCAAAGGACGGTGGGCCGCCTCGCGTTGGGCGCTCACGGGAAGACGACAAATGAGGCTGTAAAGGGTGATATGGGATGGACAGGCTTTGAAGTGAGGGAAGCTCAGAGCAAAATGAGATTCGAAGAGAGGCTGAGGAAAATGAAGAACAGTAGATGGGCAGAGAAGGTTTTCAGGTATTTGTATAGAAAAAGCGTTGACACGCAGTGGAGAAAAAGAACTAGGAGGCTCACCAGTAAATATACGGCTGGCAGTGCGGGCGATATGACAACAAGGAGCATCAAGCGGAAGGTCAGAGAGGCGGAGAGGACTTATTGGATGGCAGCGATGGAAAAGAAGCCGGCTCTGAGTAACTACCGAAAGGGAAAAAACGAAATAAGGAAGGAAAGGTTTTATGATAATTCAAGGGGAAGCGCTTTACTGTTTGAAGCAAGGTCGGGCTGCCTGAGAACGCGTAGTTATAAAGCGAGATTCAGTAACGAAGAAGAACAATGTACATGCTGCGGGGGAACTAAGGAAACGATGGGACATGTACTGATTGAATGTGGCGATATTCACCCAGGTATACGTGTGGGCACGAGTCTACATGAAGCCTTGGGTTTTAGGGACAACAATGGAAAGCTGCATACGTCCGCGATAGAAATAAGTAAGAGACGGTTAGAGTATTGGTGGCAGAAAAGTAGAGATAAAGAACAAAAATAAATAATGGGGGAAAAATAAGGTCATTCTGCCTTAAGAGGCAGAGAAATGGACCGTGAATTTATATTTTTGGTATAATAACATAGATTTAATCAATGTAGATAAGGTATTAGGCCAACATGAAACAAGGAAGTTTTTTTTTTTTTTCTTCGAGCCTGGTGGCAGACATGTCACCGCCCCGTTTTAAAGGGGACGCTCATAGCATCCATCCATCCATCCATCTTATTTTATTCTCCTGTACGGCGACAATCTGCAAAAGCATGCGGACAAACAAAAATATTTCGAGAGCGATCACCGATACGCGTAAACTCGGGCAATGTGGTTGTGTCTTCAGGGGTGAAGTTACAGCCACATAAAACGTGGATCGTGGCATTGAACGGATAGTGAGAGCGCGACGCGCATTGCAGCGACGAGCTGAAGGGATTCCGCTCGCCAGATGCCTCACGAACATTGCACGATTTCGCAGCTTTACAAGTCACCAATTGCTAGAAATTGCTAGATATGTGGTACACAACACGGCTAGGGAAATTAATTATGTCCAAGAAAAGAAAACTCGAGATAAACACTGTCGCTCAGCTCACGTCAACACGGAGTACGTTGTAACACAGGCAGACGACGCTCGCTGCCCACAGAAGGTTCAGTGACGTGTACTGGACATATCCAATCAGATCAGCCGCCTGCGTGACGTCGCGCTTCCAATACGATGCGTACTGGAAGTGGTTGGTTTGAAAACGCGTTTGGCTGAGCCGCTGTGATCGGTGGCGATTCGCAGCTTCAAAGCCTTGTAATAAATTACACAGTTTACGCACAGAGCTTAAATCGGTCTGTAAATGATCCTTAGGACTTGCTCTACCAGCTCAATGTGTTCGTACAAAATCGTCAAAACCGTTTCAGGGTCCCTTTAAATCCCTGCATGCTACGTGAAGGTGTAATATCTGACATATTTGAGAGCCTCATTTCATTAATTTGAAAGAAGAACCGCCCACCTGCTTCAGCCTCTTTATTTCCCGACTCTCATTTTGTTCCTTAATCCTTTCACAACCAATTAGGTAAAAGTTTGCTTATTTCACTTTGCTTTCCTTGGTTCTCGTCTGCTGGTTGCATTATTGAACTGAATTGTGTTTATTCACAACAACAAGGTTGCAGGATGAGCAGGCAGAAAAGCTGCATTGAGCAGCTCGAGAGGAACCTGGCCACCTCATACACTGGGCAGCTTCACAGCGGTCAAACAAACACAAGGTATACATAATGAATGGACTAAATAAAACAGAAAAAGAGTAAACATCCACGGTCGGAATAAATAAACAAGGTTATTGTGGAAACATTTGAAAAAAAAAAAGGGAAGAAAATAGGCAAAGTGCTGAAGACATAGAAAAAGACAAACAAATGAACCCATGGCAGCACAAGCAATCACATAAATACATCGCGTAGCCTTTTTAGTGACACAGTTGATACACTGAGACCATTTTCTTTGTATAATTGATTTAGAACAGTAGGTAAACAAAACTGTAGCATTTGGTCACCGTATTCACTTCTGTTTTTGTTAACGATCCAAGGTTCTGAATGACGAAATTTATAAAAAGAATTATGTTGCTGTAAGGATGCCAATTTTGTTAAAGCGTTATCATTTTAAATTTTTTTCCATTCTATACATGTGACAAAGCCTATATGTGTACAAAGATTCAATTCTTATATTTCTAAGCTTTGTAAACAAAGGAGCAGTATGCCAAATATATGGCACCCTGGAGACAAGGCGTATTGCTCTTTTTTGTAATACCATCAGCTTGTCAATGTTCTCAGCTAAAGTCATCCCCCAGACTAGAATTCCGTATTGAACTAGGGAAAGAAACACTGAATTATAAAACATCATATTAATGGATGTAGGAAGATATTTACAATGGCGTCGCATAGTACCTATTGCTCTAGATAATTTACTAAGTGATTCAATTGGCAATCCCACGACATACTAGTTTCAGAGAAATATACGCCAAGCGATTTAAAAGACGATAGTACTTCTATTTGAGTTTTATTAAATTCATTGGGGGTTAGTGAAATTGTTTGTTATGTGGATGAAACATCACTGCCTTTGTTTTTTCTACATTAATCTTAAGACAATTACTTGTCGCCCACTTTTGCGTACTTGCAAGCGTCTTATTGGCTCTCACCATCAAAAAACAGACTTGTATAGTCTGCGTAAATTACGCAGATGATAGAAATCTGTTTTTTATGATTGTGACTTTATGATTAGGATTGTGGTTTACAGTAATCAAACGCTTACATTTCTCTTCTCGTTCAGTTTAAACATTTTAGTTTCCAAACAGTGAAAGAGGCTCCCATGGAACCATATGTATGAATTCCAAACCATCTTTCAGAAGAATGTCGTGTCACTTTGCCTTTTGTATCGACATGTCACCAAAGCACTGGCACAATGTCACTTCCTGAACATTGTGCGCACATAGCAAGATAGAGCACAGGTAGTTACCAGATATATGGGCTCACACTACCTTAGTGCCCAAAGCTGACTACCTCCTAGATAAGCAGTGAGGACTGCCGTCGTTCCGTGCTGGTGCAACCTTTGCCTCGCCTTCACCTCCTATGTGCTTGCGGATGTGTTTCACGAGGCTGTTCTTCCGAGCAAAGGATGCATTACAGTGCGCACAGGAGAAGGGACGCTCTCCCGTGTGAGTGCGAATATGGGAAGTGAGGTTGCCTTTGACCGAAAAGGATGCATTGCAGTGAACACAGGAAAAGGGACGCTCTTGTGTATGCATGCGGATGTGTTTCACAAGGCTGCTTCTCTGAACAAAGGACGCACTGCAGTGGACACAGGAAAAGGGACGTTCTCCTGTGTGAGTGCGGATGTGTTTCACGAGGGTGGCCTTCAGACCAAAAGTTGCATTACAGTGCACACAGGAGAAGGGACGCTCTCCCGTATGAGTGCGCATGTGGCTAGTGAGGTTGCCTCTGATCGAAAAGGATGCATTGCAGTGAACACAGGAAAACGGACGCTCTCCTGTGTGACGGCGCATGTGTTGAATGAGGTTGATTTTAAAAAAAAAGGATGCATTGCAGTGAACACAGGAAAAGGGCCGCTCTCCTGTGTGCATGTGGATATGTCTCACGAGGCTGCTTTTCTTCGCAAACGACGCACTGCAGTGGTCACAGGAATAAGGCCGCTCTCCTGTGTGGGTGCGCATGTGAGCCAGCAGCTTGGACTTGTGAATGAATGCAGCTGGACACAAGTGGCACTGTAAGCGGGGCTCGCCCATGTGTTTCCGAAGGTGTCTGTCCATAGTCGACTTGTCCAAGGTCACATAGGTGCACTGCTGGCAGGAATGAAGAAGGGCTCGCACAGACGCCAATGAAGAAGACTGCTCCAAAGACACAAAGGACAAGGAGCCTGCAAAGCCATCGAGAGCACGCAAAGGCAATGCAAATTATGTCATACGCTACAGTGAACTGAACCATAGCAGCAGGCAATACACAAGAGTTGGTCCGCATGTGTGTGAAGTAGACGATCACCTTGTCTTGCTTTGCACAAACCCAAGCTACTGTTATGGCAATAGTGCACCGACACAGCAAGTGTTACGAAAAATCCTATCTTACAGCACATAAAGTCTATGCTTAACACATGCGAACACCAAGTGCCGAAAAAATAGAATCCGATTTAGATGCCATTCCGGTGCTATATTGAAAGAGTCAAAAGTGTTTGAATGTGCACCAAGCACCAACAAACACTAACCTATAATTCTACTTTTTATACTTTTGTTTGCAGAGAAGTATCTATGGAACACTGCACAGCAAAAGAACCACTTCATATTCCAACACATGAAGCATATAAAAAAATATGAGTGAAATAACTTGATGTGGTGAAAACTGGAAAAGCAAGGAAAATAAGCACATTTATAAGAGATACAATGGCATCACGATTTTTGGTGGTCAGAATTACCAAGCACATTAATGTGCATTACACAAGGAACTGTTTCTCTATATTACTACCTCAGTTTACACATTTCATTTCTCACAAACGCGTCTATACTGCTTCAGTGAAAGCATTATGATAGCAGGGAATACAAATGATATATTCGTAAGCAGTGTCTGCTGGAGCCAATGTTTCCACAAGCAGACTTGTCTTTTTCAAGGCTGCATCTTATTTCCTTAACGCTTGTCTCCATATGCCTCGTGCCCTCTCCTCCAACCCAAGCAAAAAAGGAGGAGAGGGCAACTGCGGTGAATTACGCTTGTCAGAATGAAGCAACACTCAACAACGGTAGGTTGCCCCACCAAGGTGGTCTAGTGGTTGCCATATGGCGTTCGACTGCTTGCCCAAAGGTCGGGGGATTGAATCCCGGCCGCGCCGGCTGCATTTTCGATGGAGGCGAAAATCTTTGAGGCCCGTGTACTTACTGTGGTCGAGGCTTGGGCTAGTTGGTTCATGGTTAAGTCAGCGCTGTTGTCGTGCTTTCTTTGTCTTGTGTCCTGTCTCAATTTTGCGTTGTTTTTTGCCAAGTTTAACCGTGTACTTAGCTATAGGTGCACGTTAAAGAACCCCAGGTGGTCGAAATTTCCGGAGCCCTCCACAACGGCATCTCTCATAATGATATCGTGGTTTTGGGACGTTAAACCCCAGATATTATTATTATTACAATGGTAGGTTAGAAATTCCTAGAAGGGCTTCACTCTCATTGGTTTTCGTTGTGTATGTACCATATCAGATGGATACAAGAGGCCCCTTTGAAACGTTTAAACCTGCTGGCTGGAGTGTATTAAACTTGTCAATAAGGTATGACTCTATACTAACTGTATCTTGGGGACCGAAAGTTTAAAGTATGTATAGTCGGAGATCGTTGAAGTTGTGACCTGCTACATTAAAATGCTGTGCCACTGCTTTTGATCATTTTTTATTCTTTGCCGTGTCCGCGCGCTGCCCTTTATTTTAACATGAACAGGCTGTCCCGTTTCGCCATTGTACTGTTTGTGATAATATTAACATTCGATCATGTACATAACGTTTGAGCTAGTGCAGGTAAAAGAGGGTTTTATATGATGGTCACAATCACTTCTGGTGCTTTTAACTATAACATCATCTTAAAGGTGTTTGCAAGTTATACACCTTGGACGAGAACAAGGTGTCAAGTGGGCAGTAGAATGAGGTTCTACTTTTGCATGGTCTAACATGTCCTCAACATTCCTCTTGTAGTGATACACGACCCTTCGTACACCGGGAAACAATTTTCTAAGGCGCTCGTTGTTTGCTAGTATTGGATAATACTTGCGGATCATTTTGACATATGGTGTAGTAGAGCAAATTCGACGGGGAAAAAGAGGACAAGAAGAAACACGACACTCGCTACTTGTCCTTCTTGTCCTCTTTGTCCTCGTCGAATTTGCGCTACTACACCATATGTCAAAATGATATCTCACCAACTAGCCCAGCTCTCAACCCTACTGTACAATACTTGCGGAGGATGTTATTTATGTTTGAGAGCGCATCTGAGTATTTGGTTATAAATGATAGCGGCTGGTTGGGCTGTGTTATGGGGGCTCTTTTAGCTAGTGTTGATTTCCTATCTAATTTACACGCTTCGTTGTAGACCCTGCTTAGAGCGTCGTGCGGGTTTTTTCTTTCTACTAGTGTTTCCTTTACGGTTGCTTAAGTGGCACAAAGTCACGCATTGACGTGATAAGGTTTCACTCACACAGTTGCTGACGAATCATTATTTAAATTTTGAAGTGTGAAATCAAACTGCCACTACCAAGCATTGGGGCATGTAATCCGAATACTGTTTCTCTCAGCAAGGACAGCTATGTAAAAACAAAAAGATGCATTATTAAATGCATAGTCTGAATCCTTGCTTTGTAAGACAAGCAAGTTTTCCTCACTTTGATGATTCAAATTTAAACGTTGTAATGAAGTCCATTATTTTCTCCATTTCAGTAATATTACAGACAATCAGTTGGAAAAGTTACTAGTCAATTTCATACGTTTCAAGGCAACCAATCTGAAGTACCAGTCTAGACATGGCCACATCACCATCACAGTCCTGAGTTCATAATGTATTAGGCTGCAAAATAAGTGTAAAATGGTAAATAAGTTTTAAGAAGCTGTTGCAATGCCCCTATGGCAATGCACAAAGCATGCAATTTTTGGTTGCTAATTCTGAGGAATGGAGACATTTGCAACAGCAAGTAAACTACTTTTAAAGCCAGTACAAACAACGATGTACACCCAAATATGCTTCTACCCCTGGCATCAATCAGGCTTAAACGTTACCAATTCATTAAGCAATTACATTTCTTGGTATTGTCATTGAGTGACTACTTTTTCAGTAAGCAATTTCAGACAAGTATAGTTACCTATTCCAAAAAGCAAGCTCTCTATATAGAAAGGACAACACAAACATGAACACTTTAATTTGGCAGGAATTATAGAAATGAACAGCTGTGTTAGTGCATTGGAGCAGCATATGGGATATGAATGTCCATAGAACCAAAGCAATACTCTCAGTACTCGACAAAGCAGAAAACTGGGCGAGTTGGTATGTATTCATTATTACCGGAGAGCGCACAATGACGACGGAGACAAAGAGAGAAGAACAGGACACAAGCACTCACTTTCAACTAACGTTTAGTGAAGGAAAACGGAAGAAAATAACATGCAGAGTACCACACATGCATCACTATGCAGAACGTCTCAAAGGGTTCAACCTGGATTCTGTTGCTGAAAAAGTAAAGATGTCCAAGGGTTCACTCCAGGATGTCTTCTACACGGCGAAGACACACACGCCCGATGCCCCCTTCAGGACTATAGTTTCTGAGGGTGGAACGTGGTTGCATCTCCTCTCAGGTTATCTTCAAGTTCACCTGGACACATTAAAGTTCGACGATCCTTTTCTTGTGTCCAATTCCACAGAAATCATGAACTATCTGAAAGTGCATAAGCTAGAAGGGTGTTCTGCCTTCAGCATTGATGTTGAAGATTTATTTTATAGTATCCCCCATGCTCAGCTGATCGAAAGCGTTGAGCAGTGCATTCGTGGGAACATTGATGAACTGCCTTTTCCTAACATATGTGGCATCCATGTGGATAGCTTCCTAAAGCATCTGAGTTTTTATCTTAAAGGAATACTGACACGATCTTGAGATATTGCAAAAGGAACAATTTTTGTTTCCACTGTCTTTGTATGCAATGTTAACGCTCTCCACACACCAGAGGCAGGCAACACTTATAAAATATTTTACTTCGATTTTAAAGTTTTTGTTGTTGAGCATATGCAAGCCAGCCCCACCGCAATGGACATTATCCTGACGAGTCAACAGAGTTCCACTGAGTTTGCGAATTCACCGTCCTGCATGCAGCCTAAATAGCATTAGTCACTGTCAGGGTTGCTTCAAGACGTTGCACTCATTGTTGTTTGTGTGCACCACAAGCAGATCACAGATCTGCTGCTAGTACGTCATGAGTTGCTCTCTTTCCGTGACGTCACACTGCGATGACCCGTCACTTAGAAGCCGCCCACTCGATATAGGGACTTAAAGTGTTTTTTTAAGGTAGAGGTATTAAAAATATATTCGATGCATTCCCAGGCACCGCAATACTCTGTTTAAGTTTCTCGACACCAGTGTTCTTACTTCGAAGATGATCCAGTGCTCTTAACTTCAAAGATGATTGACAACTTAAAGGTTTTTAGAGAGCAAGGCATGGGTTTGTCCTTCACTACAGAAACTGCTGTTAATGGTTCGCTCAAGTTCTCAGATGTTGAGCTTACTTTTGGCCCAAGCCATATCTGTTGGAAATATAGCCAGAGGAGCATCAAGTCTCTGTTGGATTACTGGTCGGACCGCTCACAGATTGTTAAGAATGACATTGCCATTTCTGCTTTGTGATCAGCCCTGACAAAATCATGTGAACACATGATGGAAGGAAGCGATAATGTTCAATTGAGCAAACTTAGAAAGGCGGGCTACCCGGACCATGTAACGGTTCTCGCATGTAGCTGGCTTTTGCGGGAGCTAAGGAAATCGATGGCAGGGCAGCAGGCAGGCGTGATCCCACAGGGAACTGAAATTCGCACATCAAACCTATGAAGCACTGACCAAACACACACTATCGATGCCTTGTGGAGAGCAGACGCTGTAGTGGTACCTTGGTTTTGTCACTCCTGTCACTTTGCTATAAATGATGTAACACACCAAATATTGGGAGATTTTCAGCCCAAAGCCTCAAGCTAATAGAGTGCTGTTTTCTTGGCTCCGGCAATCCTGAGGTGTGCACGGCGTTGGGTTTATTGCCAGCGGCTGAATTGTTTTGGTTCTGCGGGCTGCCACCCGACATGTGGCATGCCTCTTTACGTTGTGCCGTGACTTGAGGCCCATGTATTCTGAAGCAATCAGCATCATAACAACGCTTCCACTTCTCACTGCTTCAAGCGCCCCAGAGCAGTCCTGTTGTAAAAAGGATCACTCATGCCGACCAAGCGGGGATTCGCAGCCCAAAGCCTCAAGCTAATAACGTGCTGTTTCCTAGGTCAGTGTGTAGCAACTTGCTTCGTTTTGCTGGACTTCCAATTGGCTGCATATCCCCCATTGTAAACTGTCATTGTATGACCAAATTGGGTATTCATTTGTGCACTTACCGCACCCTCATTGGGTGTGTCACTCAGCGGAGAAAAGTTACGGAGTCACGTAGTTTTGCGTGGCTCCGTTTGTGTTCATTTAGTCGCTGTTAATTCGTGGGTGGAAGCAGGCCTGGCTTTCGCCGTATTTTTTACAGTGTAAGCTCTTATGAGATCACAACAACGGCCATTTTTGGCGCCGTAGTTGTCCGCCGCCGCCGCTGCCGGTGTCCGTAACCACTATTGGCTGCGAGGAGTTACGGAGTCGCCCTCTATCGGACGCGCCTCGATTGCGTGCTAGGTAGGATACCACCGGCACGCTCCCCATAGGTTTTGCTGTCAGCGCTTTACAAAAACACCTCGCGGAAGCCCTACAGGGCATTTTTGTAAGTACTACTTTCGAAAGAAACTGTGTCTTTACTGTCAGAGTAATCATTTTCGACGAACTGAAAGCACAAGATAGTCTACAGTCGCTGTCTCTTTGCAGAAAACCGAGCACCCGCTTCACGAGGTCACCGTGATGGAGACCCTTGAACCAGCCTCTTGCGTGAAAGGTAGTCACTCGCTGAGTGCAAACTATGTGAAATATGTCGTTAGAGTAGACTGCCCGTATAACCAAACGGAGCATAACAGAAAGAAGCCTCAAGCCAGCAATCACACGAGTTCGCGACGACTGACGGTGCCTCTGCATGTATGAGCGTCGGCATGTATGTTCGTACTGGTTTCGCTTTTGCTACGAGCGCGTTTTGGCACCGCGCTGTGAACTTTAGGCCGCAAAATATGAGAATTTGTGAGTACACAAACAACTACTGTTGCGCAGACGCTATCAGAGCAGTTCAAAAACAATTTCATTACAGCTACGGCTTCGGTGCGCATGGCAACTTTGTGATGTGCCGTCCCGACGATTCAGTGTTTTTTATTCGGTCTAAATTCGTGTACGTTTCAATGTCATTTGACAAGTTGTCTCGCACTGCGTATTGATCTGCCTTCTTAGCGGGCAAATGCCGCTGCTTCTGTTTCTTTATCCAGTGCGTTCGTTTCGTTTGGTGCTCGCACAAAACGTGAGCAAATGCGACACCTTTTTTTAATACTCCTTAATTATCGATCCCTTTGCATTCCAGTGAACTTGCCCCTCTCAATCATCAACAAATTCATAGACCAAAGCTTCACCACTCCGATTGCTGGTGGAAGGAGAAGCAGTCTACGAGACCGAGCATGTAGTAGCATGCAATGCCAAGGAAAACAAAGAAAATACCAATAACGTTTGCCGGACTTGTTCTGCAAACGTCGGCTGTGAACTAGGACCCACATGAATTTGAAATAGCGGTGCATAAAATAGAAGTTACTGCAGCAACCAGCAGCCGCAAAACAGGATAGTAATTATTTGGCGAGGACCCCAGCAATTTTGGCAGCAGTGTCGTGTCTAACGCCAACATGGTGGCATCTTTCCCACGTAAATAAATGAGGCTCCAAGAAAATACATGGGGTTGGAGAGACCCGTGATTTTGAGAGTGGCACAAATAAATTTGGGCTTTTTAGCACATTGTGTTTGCGTCAGGGGAATGCAAGCTCGACTGAAAAAATGTTATTGCCACCATAAATGCAGCACACAGCTGCAGCATTTGACTCTTGCTAGTCCACCAGCAAACGTCGCATAGCTTATGAAGGCAAATCCTTAGATGCCTCTTCAATCGGGAAGATTGACAGTCGGCGGCGTCAAGACGAGTGACGCAAAAAAATAATCGTCACGTGATGACGTCACCATATGACGTCATCATGACGTCACAGATCTCCTAAATTTGTAACTTCATTATAACATCACCATGACGTTACATAACGTGATGTCACATGATGACGTATTCACACGACATGGTCCCTTTGCATTGCCTCCGTGATTGGTGGGCCGATCACGGAGGCAATGCAAACCTTGTGTAGTTTATAAAGGCGAAAGCCCTAGATGCCTCATCAAATGGGAAGTTTCCCGCTCGGCGTCCCGCGTCGGCGGCGTCAACACGAGTGATGCAAAAAATAATCGTCACGTGATGGTGTCACCATCTGACGTCACAGATCGCCAAAATATGTAGCGTCATTATGACGTCACATGATGACGTATTCACACGTCATGGTCGCTTTGCACTGCCTCCGTGATCGGTCACGGAGGCCGTGCAACGCTCACGGAGGCCGTGCAAAACCGCGTGAGGTGCAGAACGCTTTTGGAGGCGGGCGCGGAAGAATCAGTACAACTACTGACAAGAAGAAGATGGCTTTCGTGTTCTAGTCATCTTTAGCAAATGCATAAGGAACCCTGTGCATTTTTTAATTCAACGTATCTAAACAATGACTTGCGCATCTGCAGCCGATTTTGTGGACGCTGAGCACGGGGCCGACGATCAAGAGGTCGCACGGGAGGGTTCTGAGATGGCATCGCACGTGGTAAAGGCAGCGCTTTTACCATCCTGTGGCAGATAAGCATCATTTGCCGGCGGAAAGCGCGCGAGCCATCGTCTCAATGTGCACTGTCTGCTTCTCATTGAACATCGCAGGCACGACGCAGTAACGAAAGTAATAATAATATCCGGGGTTTCACGTCCCAAAACCACGATATGATTATGAGAGACACCGTAGTGGAGGGCTCCGGAAATCTCGACCACCTGGGGTTTCTGTAACGTGCACCTAAATCTAAGTACACGGGCCTCAAACATTTCCGCCTCCATCAAAAATGGAGCCGCCGAAGCCGGGATTCGATCCCGCGACCTTCGGGTCAGCAGTCGAGTGCCATAACCACTAGACCACCAATGCGGGGCCCAGTAACGAAAGTCTTCGTCGCGGAAGTGCTTGTTGCACACAAGACTCGTAGCCGATGGCTACCTGCCTGTTCTTAGCTTTACAACCCATGCTTCGTGCAGTTTCTTGTCCCGTGGTTACCGGTGCAGGCTGACAATGGGCTCCGTTGCATAAGCGCGGCACCGCGGCACCGAGCGGTAGAGCCCCATGTTCGTCGCCTTCAGAGGCAGCCACTCTATTACAATGGTTTCAATTCAGTAGATAATGAGAGAAAACTTCCGTATTTGAACAGACCGCAGCGCATGTGGGACTTGAGAAACTCGTTTTCAAAGCACGTGGCAGTGCTCCACAAGCAGCCGAAGCGGCCGCTGAGACCACGTGATCCTGCCAAGCACGTCACGCCGACGGTGGCGCCGGCGATTCCAGTGGTGGGCCTCAAGGCCAATAGTGCGAAATAAGAAAGAATATCCAGGATGGAACGGCATTCGAACTTGGGCCCGCTGCGTGGGGACCCGAGCATTCTACCCCAGTCATGCCGGTGCTTGAAATTGCTTTGCAAGAAGACCCTATACAAGCTTCATGTCGGGAAGGAACCACATTAACATATGTAATATAGCGTGGTAGAAGAGTAAAAAACAACCAGGCATCACACAACATGAATTCTGCAACCAGGCGTCACAAAATGCAAATTGTGCAACGA
Organism: Rhipicephalus sanguineus; assembly: GCF_013339695.2. Classification (NCBI taxonomy): domain Eukaryota; kingdom Metazoa; phylum Arthropoda; class Arachnida; order Ixodida; family Ixodidae; genus Rhipicephalus; species Rhipicephalus sanguineus. The sequence continues at coordinate 129,824,788 of NC_051179.1, read as the reverse complement.
GTGGGTTGTTGATTGCTTCCAACCCATTACAAATGGCTCTGCCATAAGGCTTCATCGTCATCAGGCACAGCATCAACAAAGTAACAAAGTGCACATAATGCCTTACAGGTGTTTAGCGGGTACCACGGTTCTCCGCAGAATGATGAAAAATTGCATAGTGTTCCTTCCCTACTTCACAAAAATTATGATGATTTATAGCGTAGTGGGCATCTTGCAAGTGCACTTGTATTGGTTGCTAATGATCCATTTCCTCAAAGTCTCAATAAAGTTCTTTGCCCCTCTCTCTCTCTCTCTCACGTTAACGTACGTTATATAGCGTGGTGGGAGAGTGAAATAAAACCTGGGCATCACAGAGTGCGAATTACGTAATTAGTGGGTCGTTTAAAGCTTCCAACCCATTAAAAAAGGCTCAGTCAGCCATAATTCTTCATTGTCATCAGCCGTCGCATCAACAAAGTGCACAAAATGCCGTACGGATGTGTAGCTCTTACCTCGCTTCTCTACAGAATGACGAGTAATGGCGTAGAGGGTGCTTTCCAACTTCACAAAATTTATGATTTATGGCTTAGTGGGTACCTTGCATGTGTACTTGTATTAGTACCCCCAAGAGATTTTTACAGAGGGGTCTGGAAATGCTGCTCTTCCAGGTTTCGCTGTGATTGTGCTGTGCTTTCCTCGCAGGCCTGGCATTTTTTTTGAGTGAGCTTGCTACTCCTGAAAAATATTAGCCTCGGTTCTGTTACCACCCTCATGGATGACATTATAATCACTGACAAGGAAATCGAAACTGCTATTGATCATCTTTCTAACAGCTCAACTCTTGGTCCAGGTGATACTTGTCTGAAGTTGCTAAAGTTAACTAAACCAATTATATCTCACATTTTCGCATGTCTTTTCCAACAATCTATTCTATCAGGACACGTCCCTAACGGATGGAAAGATTCTAAAATAATTCCCATCTTTAAATCTGGAGACCCGTCATCTGTCACAAACTACAGACCCATCTCGCTGACCAGTATATTAAATCACATCCAATCATCGGCAATTATGAAGTACCTAACAAAGCACAACCACCTTTTTTGCAACCAGAACGGCTACCAACAGGGTCGCTCTTGCGAGACGCAGTTATTTGAGCTGGTCTCCGACCTTTACGAAGCCGTTAATGACTCATCGCAAATAGATGCCACATTTATCGACTTTGCCAAGGCTTTTGACAAGGTAGCTCATAACGATTAATTAATTAAACGTTGCTATTCCAGTATACATAGTCAGGCTGTGAATTAAATAAGTAATTCTTTAACCAACACATCTAATTCGTAAATGCCAATGAATTTTCTTCACGATCACTGGTCAAATCAGTGGTTCCTCAGGGCTCTGTATTGGGGCCCATTTTATTCCTGTTATATGCAAACGATATCAGCAATAATCTAGAGCTAGATTATTTGCAGACTGCATAATTTATAGACAAATAACTAACCCTTCTGATACTGATGCTTTGCAATCTGACCTTGCAAAAATCGCTCAATGATGTAAGCAGTGCAAATGGAAATAAATGCTTTTAAAACTAAGGCTGTAGTTTTCACTAGAGTTTCTAATCCCAAGCTATCCCATTATTCCATAAGTGACACAATCATTGCACATGCGCATACAGTAAAATACTTGGGCATTCATTTATCTCCTAACGTTTCATGGAATGATCGCATCGAAGCAATCTGCAGCAGTGCGTGGAAAACACTTGGTTTCATCAGGCGTAACCTCTACTTGGCAGACAAGCCTACTGAATTATTGGCCTATGCGACACTGGCTAGCGTAAAAATTGAATATGCATTTTTTATTTGGAACCTGCATCAGTCTTACCTGATCAACAAACTCGAGGCAATCCAAAATAAAGCAGCTCGCTTCATTACGAAAGATTACTCGCGAATTTCTAGTACAACTAACCTAAAAAATCTCTTAATCTAACCTCCCTAGAAAATAGAAGACTAACAGCACTAGTACCCCATTTTCGCTAACTTTATTACTCCAGATCGTTGTTTAGCGCATGCCAAATCCGGCCTGCCCATCGTAACTTCCTGCACCTTATCACCTTTTTAAAGTGCAACTTGTTCTTGCACGTACAAACTTTTTAAGTAAGTCACCCCTCTTCCTCACAATATATCACTGGGAGAAGTTACCTGCCAACATCGTTTTCTCTCTAAATCACGAAGATTTCTTAATTAAACTTAAAGGGGTGGTGCCATCAAATTTCGAGGCTATAACAAGCCTGTTGTGGGTTTCCTCTGTATGCAAGGACGCTCCACACGAAGGGTCGGACACACCAAACGCTTAGAATATATTTTAATTCACTTCCAAAGTGTACCTAAATGCCCGTTCTCCCAGTCGAAACCAATCGCTAGCGCGCCAACACTGACGTAGATCTGTAGGATGGGCAACGAAATTTGTAGTGACGTCACACCAAATCTGCTGTAGTAACGTGAGTGACCTCCGGACCTCCGCCACTTCCGCAACGTACGTACCGGCTGTAGTGAACTAGAATATATTCTAGTTCACTATAGTACCGGCAAAGCATCGGTTGCTACATCACTCGCCGAGTTTCGATCGCTTCCTGGCTAGGTGCGTCACAGCCTTGTGTGGTCATCTGACCATGCCTCCTACACTTCTACGTCACTGCACAACCTCGGCGCCCAGAAACCGAAACCGAAAGTTGTCCACATCAAAAGGCGATATTAACTTATTTAGCGAGAATACATGAATCTTGGTGCGTGCATCATGCTTCCTGGAGCTATAGGAAACGCTTACAGCATAGAACGCGCAAGCCACAAATTTGGTGGCACCACCCCTTTAAAGGCTATTTCAACGTACATGAATAATAATCTTCTTGTGCATCTTTTTCTTGTTCTTTGTACGCTGTAAAGCTTTTTTATAGACTAACAAGTTCGCGTAAGTTTTTCTTCGTCCTTTTTCGTAGTGCTTTGCTTTCATTGATCCGAACAGTATCGGATGGAGTGCAGTTGCACTGATATGAAATTGTATGCGCATATATATATATATATATATATAGCCCAGTAGTTGGAATGGAGCCAAATGGATTCGAGGGCCTAATTGTAAGATTCACCTGCATTGGAAGCATCATGTGGTATGAACTCCCAGGCTTTTAAAAGCGTAGCTGTTTATGCTATCCGTAAAACCATATATATGCGCATGTTTCTATATGTTTCTATTAGCCTTATTATTTCTTGTTCTGAATGAATGTGCGCTCCATTGCTGAACTACCAGTTTGAATACGTGAACATTTTTTTTGTTATTGTGTTCTGGTTATACCTGCTTCAACATGTGCACTGTAACTGTAACCGATTTATTGTATTTTAACTCCCGTATGTAATGCCTACTCAGGCCTTTAGGGTACTCGAATAAAAAAATGTGGTGAATAACTGTGCAAAGCCAGGTGTGCGATTCGAGGCCACCAATAAAATTAATTTGTAAAGGATCTGCACACCTCTCCAGCCTTCATTTGGCATGAATAATGGAAACGTGCAAAGGAATGCACGCAGTGACTTTTACTGAGATACACTAACTGGGAAAAATCGTCGGAGCTGGCCTTTTCAAATTCAGCAGGCATTCATAATTGGGGGAGCACACTGCAACGTCAATGCAGGGGGCTATAAGAACCCGGCGCAGAGAGCAGGCTTCTGGTCAGGTACAGTGGCAACCTCCCAAACAATCTGGTGAAGTACAGTCACTCTTATGGATCATTCTCTTCGCACTGGAGTGACTGGCGTGACACAGTACACGTTTGAGCCAGTAGGCTAACAACCACCTACGCCAAGAACGAGCACAGCAACAAGCCCAGTAGTTGGAATGGAGCCCGCCGGATTCGAGGGCATAATTGCAAGATTCACCCGCATTGAAAGCGTCACGTGGTATGAATTCCCAGGTTTTTAACAGCGAAGCTGTTTATGCTATCCGTAAAACCATGCTTTTCGATCGAAAACCTCGCATGGCTGTGATGTCACCTAGCGTAGCCATGGCAACCAGGCCAACTGCGCGTCGTACGTGACCTTGGCCAAGCTTCATCCACCTGCCTTGACACTGCGCACAACCACTCCTGCGTGCTGACTCATAGTCGTCGCACTATACCATTGTCTGCAGTGTGTAATATAATTTAATTCAGTTGTAATTTAATTCAATTTATTATAATAATTTAATTCAATTGTAATATAATTTAATTCAGTTTACATATTAGGTCCGAAGTTGCGTTCCACTATGACCACAACGAACAATGCACACAATCCCTCTGTCATTACTCTGACAGCAATTATACGGACACTCGAGGTGCATTTGCGCCGTCGCCGTCAGGTTGCATATAAAGTCTGAATCAATAACACCATCCTGCGTGTCGCATTTTCTATGTCCGAGTGAAAGCAAGCGAGGGCTCAAGATGGCCGCTATTCAAAGATTAAACACACTGGCCATCTTCGTCATGCAAAAGCACAAGAAGGAGAGCCAGGCGAAGGGGAAGCAGTTGAGTTACTCGGTAGGCAACTGTAAACTTTGATTAAGCAGGTGCAGTTGTATGCTATCTCGAAAGAGATCAGTACTAATACTTTTGTACCGTTTGTACTTGCTGCGCTCTCACCGCTTACTTTGCACTGAAGCGACAGACAGCATGAAAGTTGTTTCGCTCACTGGAGCATCCGTACTCCCTTACGTCAGCGTTTTGTAGAGTGATGTCATATCGGATCCTAAGGGAAGAGCTGCTAGCCTTACTTCGTGTAACATTCCAATTTGTTGCTATGGTACCCTTGCAGCGAAACCGACTTTTTTTATCTTACGGCAAATGCGGAGACATACCTGAAGAAACAGCATGTGATTCTGTTTGTGTAGCAATTGATGACAGAATTTTCTTTTCAATTGCTTGTGATGCTTTGTGGCGGGTTGGTAGTCCCACTTGAACGGATTTGGTTGTGCCACGGCCCGGCTCACACGCTGAGTCTGGTGATGTGTCTACAGCTTGTCCCGACTCACAAGCCAGATCCAGTGCTGCTTGATATATTGGCTCTGCTGCACAGTCATCCTGAAATAAATTGGCTTGCATTGTTGCGAGCGATAATGCCAAAGATTATTGCAGAGAAAATAAAGGAAAGCCTTCTTACATGATCTCTTTCGCTACAATGACTTGGTCTTGGCGTGTGCCCGATGGTAGCATCTCCAGAGAGCAACTGTCCAAGAATCTGAAACAGTGCATGAAAAACTTATGGGAATTGTTAAAATACATACTTTCCCGACAAATATTAAAAATCTAGTGAAACCATTTATACTTTTGTATAATCGCCTGGTCTTATGCTTTTCCTTTAGTAACTGCCATCAATTTTACTCAAAAACTCAAACCTATTATATACTTCTTTATGCAGTTTGAATTGGGGAGCCTGTTAGAACAGTATCGAATACTGGAAGATGTTTATGGGAATGTATTTGATTAAAATTGAACATAAACTGAGTACGATTAATCGGCCTCTGGAGTTCTGGAAATAACTGTAAGAATATCTTCATCTTTATATATAGCCATTCCACATGCTCCGTTTAAATGCATAAGCACTTCTAAGCTGACACAACAAGAACACTGCCCATCGCTTGTCACGTCAGATGATCGCAAGAATTAACTAAATATGAATTAAGTAATCTTTCTCTCTGTCAAAGCACGGCATGACATACCACCTGTATATCTGGATGAAAATCTGCATGGGAGTCATGTGACGTCACATATCGGTAGTGTGATGAATGAGACAGAAAGACGGCAGCCTTTCCTGGGCCAGCTTTTTGAGTGTCTGGTTCTTCCTCTTCTTCATGCTAGCTGCCCGCGCACCTGAACCCCGCTGTCGTTCTTCGTCATCAACTCGACCGTGACAGCCAGCGCGCAGCGCTGCCAACAATGCCTCTGGTGGGCGGTGCTGGCTGCATCGCGATGCTTACAATTTGGTTTGGTGATATGCCAAAAGTGTCTCTGGTGGCCGACACTGGCTGCATCGCAGTGGGCAGTCTCTGCCCTGCTGCAATGTCATGTGAGCGGTAAAACATGCATCTGGTGGCTGGCTTTGTTACGGAAGTAACGGTGGTCACAGCGTGCCCAGGGGGAGAGGGCAGAATAGCATTCAAGGAGGCACCACGGGTGGCAAGGTCTCTCGGTGCTCCTTTTCGCTTACATCCGCATAATCGTCAACACTAGGAAAATGGTCAGGACATTTATCACAACCTACTGTGCCTTTGGGGGAAATTAAAAATCCTTTTCTTCAGCCAAATTTTCCATGTTATCAACCAGGCTCTCACTCTCCTCTTTTTTCATAGATGCCTTACAGCTCTAAAAACGGTCTAGGTGGCTCTTTGGGTGCCGTGGCTGTGGAGTTCAGCGCAGGCTTCTTCGCGATAGATATTCCGTCAACAGCAAGTGGGATTAGCAACGGGGAAACATTCTTGCACTCGTCCCTGTGAACCTTCTTGCCGAACGTCTGCGTATTTCACGCATTGTACTCCATTCCGTGTATGCTTAGCTGGTCTGCAATCAGATGCTGCGGGTTTTTTCCTTTCAGTACAACTGCTCTGACCATATAACAGTTCTTGTAAATTCTGTTTCCATTTTGTGACTTCTTTTCCATCCTCACCTAGAAGGCACAAGCATGTCCTGGTTTCCTCTCGATGGGTGTCTGGTGTAAATGCCCAGCCCCTGTTACATTATTAGTCTCACTCGGTGCAAGGTGATCCGGTGCGCACTCGGTAAATTACTTCTCTTGAAGCAGCACAAGAGGCTTCAATGGGTCGGCGAGCACGGCATTGGTGGTATAGGCTATTCCTGTTCCTACACTAGAGCATTTGAGGCACGAGAGAAGCTCGCATCTGCAAGTGTCCCAGCGAAGGCAAACCTGGGGTGAGTTCCTCCAACTGCGCTGGAATCCGAGTGGTCACGGCCAGAGTTTCCTACGATACTTACTAGAGGGAACTCTGGCGCTGGTGTCTATGGGAGCTGCAATGCATCGCGCTTCAGCCAGCATGGGAATCATGGGTAGTATACAGATTTGTCTAAACTTCGTTCTTTCGGCTCCGTTTGGCTCCGCGTCGCCTGCATCCGCTTTGTCGCAAAACGAAGTTCAGCAAAAATCAGCAGTTTCACTTCACCACTTTAACTTCTTTAGGCTCACCGATTCAAATCTGGTCACGAAGTTCACAACGATCCATTCTTGTATCCGAAAGAAAACCAAAACATAGCAATAAACAAAGCCACAAGTGCGTTCGAAGCCCACAAGCACGAAGACTAGGCAAATCCGTGTACTACCCATCATTCCCATGGTGGCTGAACGATCGCAGCGCCAGAGTTCCCTCTAGGTCATTTTAGGAAACTCTATGGTCACGGCCTCTGTCACTTATACCATGGCATCGGATAACAGCACAAAGATTGCATCCTGCAGTGAAGTGCAGATCCTGTGGCCAACGTCTGAGGTAGAGCTGCCCGAGAAGCTCTGTGTCAGGGGGCCACAGGCACGGTTGTAAGGTCGAGGTGGTTTCGCTCTCCATTCTGTTTCGCAATTGGGAGAGGGTTGCAGGCATGCAGAAGAGGGCCAAACGCTGCTATGGATGGTGCTCCATTCCGGCCAGGACCATTGGTCTATGCCTTCATACTTATGTTATGCCTCGGCACGACCATGAAGACGGTTGTTGATGGCCACAAGTCATTTTTGATTTTCCGGCCAGGCACAGCGTGTGCCGAGATCGTTGACAGTTTAAATCCACCAGACAGCGTCGTCCTGGAAAACGCGGCATTCTGGAAGTTTCGAAGGAGATGGTGAAGGAGCAGGCTGAAAGCAGGCGCTCAATGACACTAAGCGGTCGAGCTGTCGTGTGATTTGCATTAGGCACGTATGAGCTCGGCGACACTGTCGGCTGAGGTGCCCGAAGAGCCAGGGTTCACATACACGAAGTATGTTGTGGTAGCAGCACTCAAGGCGGCGAGATCCACGGCCAAGGAAGCGTGGACGGCATCCCCTGGAGGTTCAGACATCGGAAGAGTCCTGGGTAAGAGGTTGTCGCAAGGGGAAGTGTGAACAGCATGCCCGAGCAACAGGAGGCCGTGCGCTTCCTCAGAGGGAGATGGTAGCATAGTGCGTGCCAGGTCGTACCCTGGAACCACCGAAGAGACATGAACGTCGTCCGTGGATTGTGTGAGGGGTAGCTGCAGCAGCGATCGCGTTGCTGGCTCCATCGCCAAGGAAGAGTGAATGGTGTTCCTTCGATAAAGAGATGCGCCATGCCAACGACCCACAAGGGCAGCTGGCTTCAGCTTTGCTTTTTCTTGCAGATTGAGCCATTGTGATGAACGAGACACTGTGACAGCCCACATTCCTGGCCCATGACAACTATTCTATTATCTGCTTCTTTTACTGTGAGCAACAATGACGCGACATCGACCTCGCAACCAGCAGAAGCAAGGAAACAACTGAGGAGTAACAAAGATGTCTACTTCTCTCAAAGTGCCACCACTTAGGAAAATAGCGGAGTTCGACCCAAACACTCAAAACGTAAGAGTCGTAATCAAAGCATTTTAAGCATTTCTTAATGGCTAACAATATAGCTGAGGCAAAGGGCTTTCCTGTTTGTTGCTTGTAAAATCGCCGTGGACAGGGAACTACCGGTGGGAAACACTGAGCAAATGCAGTCGAAAGAACAAGAGGTAACAGTGAACGTAGTCAAGAGCCGATCGCATCAAGACCAGAGACCAGCTAATCCAAGAAAAAGAGTCTGCAGGAATGAAAAATGTGAAAGATGCAGCAGGGGACACTTTTCTAAGTGCGTTGGTACAAAATCTCTATTTGTCGGAAATGTTGAGAAGTAGGTCATTTGAAAAGCATGTGCCCAAATGCTAAAGCGAGACCAAAGAGCATGCATGCACTTGAATGCTCTAACAAGGGCTCAGAGCATTTATTCATTCATTCTTTTTAGTTTCCAGAATAAAACAAAAACATTACATTCTGGATGGTCTCCTGGGCTAAAAGCTGTAATAAAACAGCTTCACTGGGGCCCAGGAGACCAATTACATGGCAAGAAGAGACAGCTGAAAAGATTTGCAACAAACATACAATTCATATCACACATGGTAGAAAAAAAATTATTTACATAAATAAAGCATACAACAATACCCGTGTAAGCGTAACAGGCAATGATTTTTTTTTTGTTTTTTGCAGAGTAGAATGGCCTCATGAACTTTTTTTTGATACATGCAGCATGAACTGTACCATTCGCTTAATGCAACCCAATCATGCTATGAAGTGAGCGTAGAAGCTGAAGGGCACACACTGAATATGCAAATCGACACGGGAGGATAGCTCAACACGGACACATGCCGCTTCTTTGAGAAATCTCACATATTTTGGTCGCAAGGTCACTAAACAAGGCATTTACCCTAATGGCGCGAAGAAGAGGGCAATCTTACAAGCCCCCGCGCCCACTACAGTTAGAGAGCTTAAGGCGTGTTTGGGAATGTCGAATTTTTATTTAAAGCTTCTCAAGAAAGCCTCTACAATAGCAGAGCCGCTCTATCGACTACTAAAAAAAAATTACAAAAAGGTCATGGAAAAGAGAATGCAGCGACACGTTTAAAGTTAAAAAACTTTTGCCGCCAAGCAGCATGGTGCTGACCTTGTATGATGTAAAGAAACCGCTCACAATGCTTTGCGATGTGTAGTCCTGCGGCTTAGTTTCCATCGTTTTTCACGTTAATCATGTCATGACCTGCGAATCGCATACGTCATACACTCATGTCCTCCTCTCGCTAAGGAATGCTTCGCATTTAAAATCCCGTTGTGCACCTTTCATCGAAGTTCCACGTCACCTTCGTGCCATGTGTTATAAGCTTCGCTGGTCATCCACTTTCGCAGAGCAGAATGGCCTCATGAACTTTTTAAATGCGAAGCATTTCTTGCGAACCTCAGGCACTTTGGACGTTTCTATCTATGTATGTATCTATCTATCTAGCCGCCTACGTCTGGGCGCTCTCCCGGTCGTCTCCATTGTTTATAATATACCAAAATTTGCATAGCATAGGATGAGTGTATGACCAACACGATTCACTGGTAATGACATGAATAATGCAAAATACCTGTCACGTACGTCATGAAATGCTTTCCCTCAGCCACGTGTGGCACATACCCGTATTCCAGAATTTGTTATGCGGGTATGGGCCACAGGTGATAACAGCGTCTCAATCAACGCAGTAACCGTGAACATACACATTTACACGGAAGGAAACTGATAACAATCATAATTGTTGGGGGTTTACGTCCTGCAACCACGATATCATTATGAGAGATGCCATAGTGAAGGGTTCTGGAAATTTTAACGATATGGTATTTCTTAACCTGCACTGACACCGCACAGTACACGCGCCTCTAGCGTTTCGCCCCCATCGAAATGCGACCGTCGTGGCCGGAATCGAATCCGCGACCTTGTCGTCAGCAGCCGAGCACGTAACCACTACACCACAGCGGCCGACGCAAGGAAAGTTAGCGAGCTGAAGACAGAGTACCCTTCGAAGACCATCCATTCTTCCACGTGGTCCACAACGTCGACCACGCGGATTACGCAAAAACCGGGGTCAGTGCTTCCTACAATAACGCTGCCGAGAGGACCATGTCCCTCATGATTACCGGCGACTTCAACATTGCTTTATCAAAACCCAACAACGCCTAGTTCTTAGACGGCATGAAAGACGGCTTGGATGTGGGCAGGCCATTACAAGACCTCGGTGCCACGTCCAGGACAGAAGGTATGATAAAATATTTCTTCGTGAAAGCCATCCGGGGTTTCTACCAGCTCTACTACACCTCGCACTTCACTACACAGACCGTTCGTAGCCGCTATCACGAACGGACCCGATAACAAGTCCTGTCCAGCTGTTGGTGCTCACTGATCACGGTCATGATGACCTTATTCAAGAACTGCCAAGAACCCCTTCCACATATGCACACCGGTTCTTGAAACGTACGTGCGTTCTACGTGACAACGAATAAGTATAAACATAACGACTGTAAAGCTACTCTAACAACTGCAACTGTGACTGTAACGAACGTGCAGTGCGCCTGCGCGTGCCACTCGGCTGTGTATTTATCTAGGAAACCTTTTGTGAATAAAGCTTAGTTGAGAGTAGCGCCAGTCCTTTGCATCAGTGTTCCTTCACTGTCCTATTCGAATTCGCGCTATCCAGTATTGAAGATTATAAGCACAACATATCAGCTTACTGCGTTTGGTGTTCGTAACACCTATGTTGCTGTTGGCATCGTTAAGCAACTGTAAACAACTGGTTAAATAATACATGTGCGACTCTTCAAAACATTTGTGTGCGTATACCATTAGCACATTTTTCTAGCGTAATTCCGTAACGTTTCGCTCAATTTGAAAAATTGCGACACAGTCACCTTCCTGCGCATGCTTCGCATAACATCGATTCCCACGGTACGTGGGATCTGCCGATTCTTTAAGGTAGCGGTAATTAAAATACATTCGATGCATTCCCAGGCACCGGAATACTCGTCTTAGGTTTCTCCACACCAGTACTTTTTTATACATGCAGCCTAGTAAGCTCCAACACTAGACATCTCACCTCATGTTTTCGCCCCCTCGAGAGTGCTGCTTTCGGTACCTGCGATTGGTTCCATTCGTCGAACGTCGACGGCACTACGCCAGGCCTCAGCGTAGCAGATTTCACCGGAGATCCCATTGCACGCATTAGCGATAAACTGATGGTAGTCACTGTCACGAAAATGTTTTCAGCAGAGAACAGTGGTAATCAAAGGCTTGAAATTACTTCATTTCACAGCAGCGATCCACTGAGCAGATTGTTTTTTCTCATGTGGGAAGTTGTGAAAGAGTACATCGTCTCTGCCGCTGATGCTCGTTCAGCCGTAGGCAGCACAAAAGGCCAGCCAGCATGGTGATGAGACGCGGTTATTCGTCGAGTAGCAGTTCTTCGAAGCGTAAACTTAGCGTGGGCAGGTCGAATATTCAGGACAAGAAGGGCGACTGAGACTGACGCGGAAAACCTGCACACGGTGACGGTGCGAGCGGCCGGGACGCGATTTCTCTGCAGCGGCTTACTTGGTGTAAACAAAAAGCCCCCGTTCGCGTTTCGTGGGCGCTGCCATCTTGACTTCAAGAAACAAAATGACGAAATGCGTATGTAGACCACGTGACCCGAGGCCCACCACTGGAAACGCCGGCGCCACCGTCGGCGTGACGTGCTTGGCAGGATCACGTGGCCTCAGCGGCCGTGTCGGCTGCTCGTGGCGCACTGCCGCGTGCTTTGAAAACGAGTTTCAAGTCCCACATGCGCTGCGGTCTGTTCAAATGCGGAAGTTTTCTCTCATTTTCTACTCAATTGAAACCATTGTAATAGTGTGGCTGCCTCCGAAGGCGACGAACATGGGGCTCTACCGCTCGGTGCCGCAGTGTCGCGTTTACGCAACGGAGCCCAGTGTCAGCCTGCACCGGTAACCGCGGGACAAGAAACTGCGTGAAGCATGGGTTGTAAAGCTAAGAACAGGCAAGTAGCCATCGGCTACGAGTCTTGTGTGCAACAAGCACTTCCGCGACGAAGACTTTCGTTACTGCGTCGGGCCTGCGATGTTCGGCGAGTAGCAGACAGCGCCCACCGAGACGATGGCTCGCGCGCACTTCCCGCCGGCAAATGATGCTTATCTGCCACAGGATCGTAAAAGCGCTGCCTTTACCACGTGCGATGCCATCTCAGAACCCACCCGTGCGACCTCTTGATCGTCAGCCCCGTGCTCAGCGTGCACAAAATCGGCTGCAGATGCGCAAGTCATTGTTTAGATACGTTGAATTAAAAAAACGCACAGGGTCCCTTATGCATTCGTTAAAGATGACTAGAAGGCGAAAGCCATCTTCTTCTTGTCAGTCGATGTACCGATTCTCCCGCGCACCCCTCCAAAAGCGTTCTGCACTTAACGCAGTTTTGCACGGCCTCCGTGACCAATCACGGAGGCAATGCAAAGCGACCATGACGTGTGAATACGTCATCATGTGACGTCACGTTATGTGACGTCATAATGACGCTACATATTTTGGCGATCTGTGACATCATGATGACGTCATATGGTGACATCATCACGTGACGATTATTTTTTGCATCACTCGTGTTGACGCCGCCGACGCGGGACGCCGACGGGCAACCTTCCCGTTTGATGGGACATCTATAGGGCTTTCGCCTTCATAAGCTACATAAGTTTTGCATTGCTTCATAAGCTACATAAATTTTGCATTGCCTCCGTGATCGGCCCACCGGCCAACCCCATGTGTTTTCTTGGAGCCTCATTTATTTACGTGGGAAAGATGCCACCCTGTTGGCGTTAGACACGACACTGCTGCCAAAATTGCTGGGGTGCTCGCCAAATAATTACTATCCTGTTTTGCGGCTGCTGGCTGCTGCAATAACTTCTATTTTATTCACCGCTATTTCAAGTTCATGTGGGTTCTAGTTCACAGCCGACGTTTGCAGAAGTCCGGCAAACGTTACTGTATTTTCTTTCTTTTCCTTGGCGTCGCATGTTACTACATGCTCGGTCTCGTAGACTGGTTCTCCTTCCACCAGCAATCTCGAAGTGGTGAAGCTTTGGTCTCTGAATTTGTTGATGACAGAGAGCGGAAAGTTCACTGGAATGCAAAGGGAACGATAATTAAGGAGCATTAAAAAAAGACGTCGCATTTCAATAAAACTTTTTGTTGGGCTAGTTGGTTATTCGACATAGTGTAGGATGATCAGCGCAACCTTGACTCCCGCAAACACTCACACAAACACTCACTCATCCACCCGAGGAACACACGCTGAGTGTCGTGTGTGTTCCTCGGGTGGATGAGTGAGTGTTTGCGGGAGTCAAGGTTGCGCTGATCATCCTATGACGTCGCATTTGCTCACGTTTTGTGTGAGCACCAAACGAAACGAATGCACTGAATAAAGAAACAGAAGCAGCGGCATTTGCCCGCTGAGAAGACCGATCAATACGCAATGCGAGACAACTTGTCAAATGACATTGAAGCGTACCCGAATTTAGACCGAAAAAGAAAAACAAAAACACTGAATCGTCGGGACGGCAAATCACAAAGTTGCCATGCGCACCGAAGCCGCAGTTGTAACAAAATTGTTTTTGAACTGCTCTGATAGCGTCTGCGCAACATTAGTTGTTTGTGTACTCACAAATTCTCATATTTCGTGGCCTAAAGTTCACGGCGTAGTGCCAAAACGCGCTCGTAGCAAAAGCGAAACCATCAGTACGAACATACATGCAGACGCTCATACATGCAGAGGCACCGTCAGTCGTCGCGAACCCGTGCGATCGCTGGCTTGAGGCTTCTTTCTGTTATGCTCCGTTTGGTTACTCAGCCAGTCTACTCTAACGAGATATTTCACATAGTTTGCACTCAGCCAGCGACTACCTTTTACGCAAGAAGTCGGTTCAGGAGTCTCCAACGCGGTGACCGCGTGAAGCGGTTGCTCGGTTTTCTGCAAAGAGACTGTAGACTGTCTTGTACTTTCAGTTCATCGAAGATGATTATTTTGACAGTAAAGAACACAGTTCCTTTCGAAAGTACTTGCAGAAATGCCCTAGAGGGCTTCCGCGAGGTGTTTTTGTAGAGCGCCGACAGCAAAACCTATGCGGAGCGCGCCGGCGGTATCCCACCTAGCACGCAATCGAGGCGCATCCGATAGAGGGCCCCTTTTTCCCATCAACGGGAAAAAGGGGCAACAAAAACCACGACGCCATGTATCGGCAAAAGCCTATGCAACGAGCCTCCTGGACCTCCGCATCGGAACTGGGAACCGACACAACATCGGCTGTCGAACCGAGGGAAGCGTGGGCAAGGGAACAGGACAGATCCGGAGCAAGGAAGACTGGCCCAGCTCATCGAGAAGACCCTCGAGAAGGTGCTCTCCAAGAAATGGCCCACTCTGTGAATGACGTCCAGGGGTCTGACGGAGCTGTGCGACGGAGACCACGTCATCCCAAGGCCCAACAACGGAGGCGCAGAGTTCGACACCAGAACCCAGGAAGAATATCGATCGCTTTCCTCAATTTGCATGGTGGTCGGCGCTTGGTAAAATGGGAGGAGCTCTATATTGGAATGGAGGAAGAAGGCATCACGTTGTATGGAGTGGCAGAGACACATCTTCGGGATCTAGAGAGGCCACCAGTCAATCCACTTTGGAACTGGGCGGGCTGAAATCGAGAAAGTACAGCCCGGGGAGGTGGAGGTGTGGGGTTTCTGTGGCGAGAGGGCAGCACCTGGACACCGATCGACAGCTGCTGTGCGGAACACACCTGGATGGTTGGCCACGTGCACGCAACGCCGGTATTAGCGTGCGTAGTCTACCTAAGTATTGCTCCAAACCAACACTCGGAGAACACCAACATCGTACACTGCATCAGACAAGACATTGAGCGCTGGGGGCAAGGTCATGAAGTGCTGATCCTAAGCGACTTTAATGGCCACATCCAGGAGCTCGACGGTTACACTGACCACAATGGGAGGCTCTTGTTAGAGATGACCCAGGAGCTTTCCCTTGAAATCGCAAACCTCAGAGCAGACTGCGAGGGCACGTATACGTGGTGCGCACGGGGCCTGAGCTCATGCATCGACTATGCCCTTGTGTCACCAGGTCTTGGCAAGAGCCTCCGGAATGTGCATATTGATGAGGAAGGCCGGCACAGTTTGGGTATAGTGACCATAATCGCCTCAGGCTGCAGTTTGAAGCATCTCCTTGGCGTCAAAAGGTGAAGAAACACGAGCCTGCTACGCGGTTTCTCCCCGACGCGGCCTACGAGGAAGTGGCCAACGAATTTGAACTATGCCCCGGCCGCGAACAAGCAGATGCCTATGAGCAGTACATTGCCCAGCTCCGTCAGATCATGCGGAAACACGAGAAGATTGTCAAGGCGCGTCGAGGGTTTAGCAGAAAGAGTTGGTGGGATGGGGAGGTCCAAGCAGCAATAAAAGCCCGCCGAACCGCCAACCGATGTCACCGCCAGTGTGTAAAGAGGCCCCACAGCGAGGATGTCCAGGCGACATGGCAGGAATATCTGCGGCGAAAACGGGAGATGCAGGCTATCACACAACGGAAGATAGCAGAAGCCAATCACAAGACGATCCACGCAATCAAGTCTGCAGGCAGAGGAGCAGCGGCCAAATTCTGGACATATGTCTCTTGGCTCGATGGCAAAGCAACACAACCGGAAATTCGCACAGAATCAACGGGGGACAAGACCACAGATCTCCACCGAGCCTTAACCGACCATCTTCACCAACTGTACGCGCAGCCACACCACATGTACACATACTGAACTCCCCTGCCCAGATGTCTCAGAACCGACTGGCACAGGCCACCAGAAGTGGACAGTGGCAAGGAGCGCCATTGACAGGGCTATCTCCAAGATAGGTGCCCGCACTGCTCGGGGCTTCGACGGCATTCCTGCAGGGCTGGTGAAACGCCTCGGTGCTGGCGCACGGGCCCAGCTGGCCGATTTCTTCAGCGAAATCCTAGCTGGTGGCCCTATACCAAGTGACTGGCTGTGGCAAAGTAATCCTGCTCCCGAAAAGGGGGCGGGGGAGACCCCAGCCTCCTACGAGACTACAGGCTACTCACAATCACAAGTGTTGTGTACCGTGTGTTCGCACAAGTTCTCAAGGTCTGGATGACTACGTGGGCCGAAGAGGGTGGTCACCTCACGGAGTTACAGAACGGTTTTCGACGAGACCGACGGCTGGAGGACAACCTTTTTGTCCTGACCCAATGTATAGAGGTTGCACGAGAGGAGGAACGGGGGCTGATTGGCTGCTTCCTAGATGTGTCAAAGGCCTATGACAGTGCACCACACGAGCTATTACTACAGCACCTAGAGGCACTTGGGATGCCGCCCACGTGAACTGGATTGCTCGGACGCCTGTATAGAGATAGCTCTGTTGTGGCCACCCTAAACGGAGCCTACTCAAGTGAGGTGAGGGTGGGCAAGGGATTAAAACAAGGCTGCCCTCTTTCACCCTTACTCTATATGTTGTATACCGCCGGTGTAGAGCGCAAAATACTAGCCTCTGGGGTGGGCTTTGTGGTGGAGCGCATAAGCGATGGGCTCAAAGAACAGCAAACCCTGCCGGGACTCGTATTCGCTGACGACATTGTGCTGCTGGCGGGAAACAGTGGCGACCTGCGGACCCTCGTTACCAGCTGTGCCGAAGCCATGGCGCCACTGGGACTGCAGTTCAACACGAAGAAATCGGCGGTGGTCAACTTCTCTGGCCCGGGGCTTCCTGGTTTGCTGACACTGCCAGGTGGAGGACTGCTGCCCGAAGCACCTGAGTACCGATACCTCGGGGTGAACTTCTGGGCACAAGTAGATTATACAGCAAACCACGAGAGGCACTTGAGACAAACATCCCAGAGGGCCGGCCAAGTACTCTGTAGGAGGTGCCTGTGGGGTTTCAACCGCCCCATTATGGTGCGCGAACTATGGAAGGCGGTACACGTGCCGGCGCTGACTTTCGCTAATGCAGTGATTTGCCCCGCTGCGCAGACCCGGGAGTGGCTTGAACGCAGTCAGCGCGCCGTGGGACGACTGGCTCTGGGGTTCCACGGCAACGTTGCCAACGAGGCAGTCCAAGGTGACCTGGGTTGGTCCTGTTTCGAAGCGCGGGAAGCTCGGAGCAAGCTGCCTACGAAGGCAGGTTGCGCCTGATGTAGCCACATCGCTGGGCACGGCGAATATTTGATTATGTTCACCGCAACGGCATCAGCACCAGATGGTCGAAAAGACTGCAGCACCTCAGCAGGAAATACGGCTTCTATGCGAGCCCTGTGCAGGAGGACACCGAGCGTAAGTGGTCCAAAGCAGTTAAGACCAGAATGACGGAGGCTGACACTTGGCGGCGAGACATGGAGGAGAAGAGTACACTGAGGATCTACAGGGAATCCAAACAGGAGATCCATGTCGAACCTCTATTCGACAATAGTGTAGCCAGCAGCCTCCTCTTCGAAGCACGAGCCGGCGCTCTCAGAACTCTGGCATATCGACGGCGCTTTGATGACAGCGTGGGAGATGCAATGTGCCGTGTATGTGGTGCCGACGAGGAGAAAATCGAACACTTGGTCATGAACTGCGAGGCCTTCACAACAGCACCTACAGATGGCACCACCTTACAGCAGGCGCATGGCTTCTCGCCCAAGCCCAACGACGCTCCTGATGGTGGAGTGGCTACGACCAAGAAGCGACTCAGTGAGTGGTGGACAAAGGTGCGCGCACACTGACATGTCGAAGCTCTCCTCGTTGAACATGTGCATGTACCGTGGTGGTTAGATGTGTGTGTAGCCACTTATGTGTACGCGCTATCGTTTTTACTTTTTTCTTTCTTTTTTTAAGTCCTTAGGCCAGGGCATCGGTTGATGCCCGCCCGTTACAAAGGGTGAGGCCATAAATCCAAATCCAAATCCAAAAGAGGCCATACTGAGGCAGCGCAGTTTATGTGGCAGCAGCGTGCGTGAAGTGAGCGCTCATAGCTCCCTTATAGAGTTTTCATCTTGCTTCCATCTCCGCCGTGTTATCAGCGCCTAGCTGAGGTGCGAACAGAGGGCGGAAAGAATAGCGAAGCTCCAGTGCACGTGCGTTCAAGTCACCCGAGAGGTGTCGCTGTTTCGAACTCAATCGGGCTGAGGACGCGAAAACGAGCTCTCACTGCGCCGTCTCTTCATCTCGGGTGCGCGCGCGCCTGATCGGTAGCCCCACGCTCGTGGCCGCTGCAGTGACCAAATATTTTCAAAATTAACGTCTTCAGTGCTGGCGACACCTTTTTAGGTACCTGCTGGCCTTTTAATAAAAAGAAATTCAATCCTGCCTGCATTTTATACACTTGCTGGGCAAGAAGTCGGAATTACCCATCCTTGCCTAAGGGTCTCATTGGAGGGCCCGTAACTATTAGTGCAACGACATTATGCAACATGTTTTTAATGATTGTGAAAGCTGATGTGGAGGAGAATAAGTGGACAAAGTTTAACAAATTTAAAAAATGTTTTTTTTTATTGTCGTCAGAAGTTTCTATTGTTCGGCGTTTTCTTGAACTTAGCCCGATCAAATCTCTTTACTGAAAAGCTATATAAATACAAGATTTGGCAGTTTGGTAGATAAGCATGCGAAGAACGTAATGCAGAATTTTTGTCGCTCTGCTACAAGGCCTTTTTGAGATAAAGACCTTCAAAGTAAACAAAATTTAGCCTATTGGGCCATTTTTTAGGTTTTTTATAAAAACATCTACACTACACATAAAATCTCAAAATACCTGGGCAGAAGCAAAAACATGCATATATTTAGGTAAAGAAATTTCAGCTACCTAACTTTAATATATTTTGTGCAATTCATAGCGAAAGTTAGCCAAAACAGCAGAGCGGATGAGCGCTCCACTCCACCTCTTTGTCGTTGTTGATTTCCTGTGCTTCGAAAAAATTTTTGGCGGCAAAACAAATTGCGGATCTCTTCTTTCCACACATCAGGCAATAATATATAAAATTTTGAAATAAATTTAAGAGGTCGACCGGCCATCGATTGTTCGATCTCACGTGGAATCACCCTATATATATATATTATCGCATGTTGCATTTTTTCAGGCTAGGTATGTACATAAGGGATCTCTGGATTTGAACAATTTTCTGAAGTGATTGAGATATTACACTTCTATTTGTCAATTTCTTACCGTATTTTCGGTTCAGGCAGCTTGTACAGCAAGAATGGGGGCATTTGTAACTTTGTTTCATGATATCTGGATATTTGTAAAGCATTTTCTATATTACGCCGTTTATGCAAAAACTTGTGGGATAAGGTTAGTTTACCTGGCGTTGCTTTTCTTTTAAATGATTGCGCATGGTGAGCCTTGTTGTACGCTACCTCAGAAGCAAAAATAAGCCAACAGCATTGCGGTCGTATGGCCGTCTCTACTCTTTTTTTCTTTTTTTTTGTTTCCCTTGCGTCTTCCGGGTGTGCTCCATCCATAATAAAGAGCTAGTGGAGGCTAATTAATTATCGAATAAAGCGGTGTGCATATGGCTAGCAAACCAGTGGTGACCATGAGTAAAAAGCTCGTAGTGTGAAGCGGTCACTGCGCGCAAGTATTTCAGCTGACTGCGCGTGCAATTTAGTTTTTTTTTTATTACTCTTAATTCGTGCATGCGTGATGCTATTGCCCGATTACTCGTGCGAGTAAGGTTTTTTTTCGCTCTTTGCGTGTGCGTGCCCGTTTTGCGCGTTTTTACACACGCACCAACGTTCTCGAACTTTGTGACCGGAACTAGACCACGCTGATGCCGCTTGACACATGATTTTTTGCATTCTGTTGTTGCCCCAGCACTAACACAACGCTTAAAGATGGATAAGCTCCATTCCACACCGCATTATAAAAATAAAAATTAAGTAGACTTCAAGTGCCCTGTGTGGAACCGCGGTGCAGAAAACTACAGCGCGTAGCAGACGCCCCTCGCTTTCAACGCGCTTCCCGAGCGCGGAAAGCCCACGGGTCCGGCGCAGCAGCGGCGCGGCGCGGGAGTTCACGGCAAAAGGCCCGCGCGGGAGCCGGCGCTTTGGACACTCCCCATATTCTAGGTCACTCTAGTACAGGCTTCGAATTAGATTTCCTTAGCTAGCGAACTGTCTACGGATCTTTTAAAGACGATAGTCTTTCTTGGGATACTTAAACGGAGAAATTTTGGTCTGTCTTTCTGTTTGTCGGCACGTCACTCGATTCAGTCACTCGGCCAAAGTTGAACCACTTGCCCAAGGGCCAGGCATCTTGAACGGCTCACTAGGTTCATACTTGTGCACATTGTTGATCAAAAAGCAAACATTCCGCATATCTGAGGCACAACATCATTAGGTAAGTATTAGGTGGTGTGTTCCTTTAATAGAAAATGCATACATACGTAATTCTAAAGACCTTAGTTTTTTAAGCTGCGCGTTAAACTTGACTTCCTCCGTGCCATCTGCACGAGCTCATTGTTGTGTTTCGGTTTCGGTTCTGTATTGCACTGTACGAATGCCATGGGGTGCCGCTCTGGCATTCCTGTTTTAGCCAGGCGGCGTGTAAATAAAAGAGTGTGTGGAGAGTACTCGTTGAGTGCAGACGTTTCTTCTGCTTCAGCGCTTCGCGTCAAACCGCGTGTTCGGGCTGGCTGGCGTCCCCGCCGGTCGTGTTGGTCACCGCCGGTCTTCGCCTGCTGCTGCGCCGGGACTACCAGTCCGCAACACAGCACTCATGTTCCCGACGTATTGCCAGATGGCGTCCATATCTCACGCAGCGCCTCTTCTATCGTGTTTAGGCGACATTTGCAGCGAAGCACGCAGATACGCGGCCAATTTTTTTCTACAGTTTGTTTCGTTCTTCGCGAGGCGTGGGCAGTGGGGTGCGTTGCAAAGCACTCAAGCAGTGTCTTTGTTGCTCGAAGAGGCTGAAGACCATCAGGTTTCTTAGTTTGCTGCCACGTTGCAGCTTTACAGGTTGTATCTGACAGTTTTTGCAGAGCGTCGTGCATTCACCGCTGCGCATAGACGTAGCGTCCCATGCCAGTGCAGAAAATTGCACAGAGTTCACATTTTGTGATAAGCGCTACTTGTCAAAACTCGTTCAAATCGGGTACAAAAGGACGGCGAAGCTAAGTAGACGCACCGTCACGCTCCTCTGACTCGACTTCACAACAAAACGAGAGTTGCGTTGGGAGCAGGCCACTTGGACAGACGCATCTGGCATCGCAGCAGATGCTTTGTTAAAATATGGTACTGTTATTTCTTTAAATAGGTAATGCGTACTTTCGAGGGAAAGACAAGCGCGTTTGTTTTAGGCGTAAAGAAAATAATTCATTATATTGTGATACCAAATCTGGAACACAAGTGCAGAGCAATGCATACCCTGGTGGTTGAATTTTTCCAGGTTTCGGTTCCACCTCACGGTCACGCAAAATTTTTGCAATAAGTTTTATGTACAAAAGAATGAAGCAAATTTTAATTGGAAATAACTTCATATCGCTTTGTTTCACACTTGGCAAGCAAGCGTCGCGAATCTCAAGAATCTAATCCATTCGAAGCAAATTTGAAAGGAGCACTGACACCACAACTTTGCATCTCGTTTTTCTTTGTTGTTCTTGCAATAGATAGCTTATGAGCCACTTATCACGGCTGCAAATCTCGTTTGCGCGAGTGCGCGACGGTTATTTCTTTAGAGACGTTTTTAGAGCGCCCAGTCGCATTTTCGGTTTCAGAGAGCACCGAGCTAGGCAGCACCACTTCCGGAGGCCGGGTAAACACAGCTGGCCACGTGACCCCGCAGAATTGTGACGTAGGGGCGCGCGAGAGCGGGTGCGGCGGGCGCCGCACTGACAGTTCGTCTGCTACGCCAGTTCGTCTGACGCGAGACGCTTTGAGCTCCTTGCTTTTTGATCCGCGTTTATCATGCTAGAAGTGCGGACGTCGTCCGTGTCGTTGCCAGGCATGGTTGTAGTCTGTCCGGCATTAAAAAATAAGCGTTGCGTAAAACGAAATAAAGTGTCCCCAAGCTGGCACCAGGTCAAGTGGCGCCAGCTATGGAGGATTAGAAACAACTAACAAACGCGTAGTCTATGTGTTCCTAGCATTCGGAAGCGCCCATCTCGACTCGCTAAGCCTACAGCATCGACTATTTGACTACGACTCAAAAACCGCGGCGAATCGGAACGAATACATTGCTGTCCAAGCTTAAAGACATGAATCTAAAGCAAATGGAAGCATCAGTTCGGAGCTTACACGCAACCGAGCGCACGGCGGCCACTTGATAGATTCGAGGTGGAAGACAACCGCATTTGGCAGTGCGACCATGTTTTTCGGAGGCGCGAATGCCTCGCCGGCGAAGCTTGCCGTGCACGTTGGACAGCTCTCGCGCGTGCGGCGACGGCCGACGTTCTGCGACACCACGCCGTTGCGGCAGGCTTGCCGCTAGCGTGAGCGGGCCATAACATCTGCCAAATGGCACGACGAGCGAACAGCGGAAAGGGAGCACAACCAGCACACGCAAAGCCGCAGGCACGGAGGAAGAAATGGCAGGTAGCACAAGCGCAAGGGCACAACCAGCAACCAGCCAACACAAACTCGTGACGTAGGTTTGTTTACATGTCCACCGCGTTGATGTCGGCGTCGCGAGGCGCTCGCATCTCGCTCAGTCTAGAGTTACTGTATATGCTACCTAAAGGTAGCATATACAGTAACTCTAGCTCAGTCGCACGGCATGCACTTTAAAATTGATTTTAAATATGTTCTAGGCTATATTGGCCCTTGATATTTCGTAGACGTTGTGTATGGCTACACATACATCTGTTTCACTCATTTAATAGAACTTTTTGTTGGGCTAGTTGGTAGATGCTTACTGAAAAACCAAAAAGACGCGTACCATCAAGGAAAAAGTAAGGACAGGACAGAAAGGGCGTCACTCGCAACTAACTTTATTCCCAGAACATCAGCGTCATATATAACCACAGCGACCCTGCGCGCGCACATCGCCTCACACGCTCGTCAAGAACCCGCGATAACAAGATTAACTAATCGAAAAATGAATCGATGAAACTAAGTTCACCCCCACGCAGAGCAACAGATGTGTCACTAACACAGTATTCTTTTTTCTTCCTAATACCCTGGTTCTGTCGTTGTTGCAGTCTCGGAAACCCTCCTTCAGAAACTGAAGGGATCGAGAAGAAATAGGCAGCCGATGGAAAAAACGCAAGGCCTGCGCTGAAACCGCAGCACAGTCACAGCGAAAGCTGGAAGAGCGGCGTTTCTAGAGCCCGCTGTAAGCTCTCTTGGGGCTACAATACAAGTACACTAGAAAGGTACCCACTACGCCATAAATCACACTTTCTGTGAAGTTGGGATGCACCTACTAAGCCATTATTCGTCATTCTGCGGAGAATCGAGGCACCAGCTACACGTCTGTAAGGCATTATGTGCACTTCATTGACGCGACGACTGATGACGATGAAGAATTATGGCTCAGCCCTTTGTAATGGGTTGGAAGCTTTAAACGGCCCACCAATTATGTAATTTGCATTGGGTGACGCCCGGTCGCTATTTCCCTCTCCCGTCATGCTGTATAACATACCTTGACGTGGGAGAGAGACGGGGGGGGGGGGGCGAAAAACTTTACTAAGACCCCGAGGAAATTGATCATGCGCTTATGGGCGTCCTTGGCAACCAATACAAGTGCACTTGCGAGGAACCCACTACGCTATAAATCATTGTAATTTTACTGAGACCCCAAGGAAATGGATCATGCGCTTATGGGCTTCCTTGATAACCAATGCAAGTGCACTTGCGAGGAACCCACTACGCTATAAATCATTGTAATTTTACTGAGACCCCGAGAAAATGGATCATGCGCTTATGGGCTTCCTTGGCAAACAATACAAGTGCACTTGCGAGGACCCCACTACGCTATAAATCATTGTAATTTTTGAGAAGTAGGGCAGCAGGCAGTGTGCCATTTTTCGTCATTCTACGGAGAGCCGTGGTACCTCCTAAACGCATGTAAGGCATTATGCGCACTTTGTTGATGCTGTGCCTGATGACGATGAAGAATTATGGCAGAGCCCTTTGTAATGGGTTGGAAGCATTCAACTACCTACTCGTTGCGCAATTCGCATTGTGTGACGCCTGGTTACAGAATTCGCGGTGTGCGACGCTTGGTGCTTATTTTACTCTTCTACCACGCTATATTGCATATGCTAATGTGGTTCCTTCCCGACATGTAGCCTGTATAGGACCTTTTTTCAAAGCAGTTCCAAGCACCGGCATGGCTCAGAGGTTGAATACTGGGCTCCCACGCAGAGGGCCCAGGTTCGAACCTCGTTCCATACTGGAATTTTTTTCTTAGTTCGTTTTTTTCTTATTTCGAGCGATACTGGTTACGGACACCGGCGGCGGCGGCGGCGGCGAACTACGGCGCCAAAAACGGCCGGTGAAATGATCTCATAACAGCTTTCGCTGTAAAAAGGCCCATGGTTATGCCATATGTGCACAAGGTTGCACATATGCACAACAGGTACAAGGTACCCTTGGTGTTCTCGGCGCCCCGCAAGTTGGCTAGCCTGCGCCCACGAATTTCTTCTGCACCGAGGCCCTCCCCGCGTGGGAAGAGGCACGCAAGGCCCTTCGTCGCCTGCTCGGTTGGCGTGGTGTATGAGATCCCGCTTAGTTGCGGTAGGGTATATATCGGCCAAACAGGCCGGTGCATAAACGACAGAATGAGGGAGCACGAACTTTCGGTGAAAAATAAACTTTCAGCACATTTACCTGTGCATTGTGGTTCCTGCAAGTGTGAGCCTGGGTTTGCCAGTGTTTCCGTTCTTGGAAAGAGTAACGATGTCTTAGCGCGTGAAATTATGGAAGCATATTATATTAGGAAGAAAAAAGAATGCTTGTTAGTGACACATCTGTTGCTCTGCGTGGGGGTGAATTTAGTTTCATCGATTCATTTTTCGATTAGTTAATCTTGTTATCGCGGGTTTTTGACGAGCGTGTGAGGCGATGTGCGCGCGCAGGGTCGCTGTGGTTATATATGACGCTGATGTTCTGGGAATAAAGTTAGTTGCGAGTGACGCCCTTTCTGTCCTGTCCTTACTTTTTCCTTGATGGTACGCGTCTTTTTGGTTCTTCAGTTTCACTCATTATCTCGCCTTCCAATTTTGTGTCAGTGCTCCTTTAATCATTTCTTTACAACGAATTAGATAAAAAATGGGTTATTTCCTTTTGGTTTCCTTGGTTCTCGTTTGTTGGTTTCATCATGATTGTGATTTAAAGTAATCAAACACTTACGTCTCTCTTCTCGTTCAGTTTAAACATATTAGTTTGCAAACAGTGAAAGAGGCTCCCACGGAGCTGTATGTATGAATTCGAGATCATCTTTCAGAAGAATGTCGTGTCACGCCGCCTTTTGCATCGTCATGTCACCAAAGCACTGGCATAGTGTCACTTCCTTAACAGAGCACAGGTAGTTACCAGATATCTGGGCTCACCCTACCTTTGTGCCCAACGCTGACTACCTCTTAGATAAGCAGTGAGGGCTGCCGTCGTTCCTTGCTGGTGCAATCTTCGGCTCGCCTTCTCCTTCTATGTGCTTGCGGATGTGTCTCACGAGGCTGTTCTTCCGACTAAAGGTTGCATTACAGTGCGCACAGGAGAAGGCACGCTCTCCTGTGTGAGTGCGCATATGGTAAGTAAGGGTGCGTTTCATTGAAAATGATGTGTTGCAGTGCACACAGGAGAAGGGATGCTCTCCTGTGTGTATGCGGATGTGCCTTACGAGGCTAGTCTTCCGACCAAAGGACGCATTGCAGTGGACACAGGTGAAGGGACGCTCCCCTGTGTGAGAGCGCATGTGGTCAATAAAGTTGACTTTCATCAAAAAGGATGCATTGCAGTAAACACAGGAAAAGGGCCGCTCTCCTGTGTGGATACGGATGTGTCTCACGAGGCGGTCTTTCTGCACAAAGGATGCACCGCAGTGGACACAGGAAAATGGACGCTCTCCTGTGTGGCTGTAGATGTGTCTCACGAGGCTCTTTCTCTGCGCAAAGGACGCATTGCAGTGGGCACAGGAAAAGGGCCGCTCTCCTGTGTGCATGCGGATGTGTCTCACGAGGCTGTTTTTCTGTGCAAAGGACGCATTGCAGTGGACACACGAGAAGGGGCGCTCTCCTGTGTGGGTGCGCACGTGAGCCAGCAGCTTGGACTTGTCAGTGAATGCAGCTGGACACAACTGGCACTGTAAGGGGGGCTCGCCCATGTGTTTCCGAAGGTGCCTGTTCATAGTCAACTTGTCCAGGGTCACATATGTGCACTGCTGGCAGCAATGAAGTTGGCCTTGAACAGACGCCAGTGATGAAGACTGCTCCAAGGATGCAAAAGACAAGGAGCCTGCAAAGCCATCGAGAGCACACAAAAGCAATGAAAATTATGTCATACACTACATTGAATTGAACTACAGCAGCAGGCAATACACAAGAGTTGCTCCGCATGTGTGTGAAGTAGACGATCACCTTGTCTCGCTTCGCACAAACCAAAGCTACTGTAATGGCAATAGTGCACCGACACAGCAAGTCTTACGAAAACTCCTACCTTACTGCACAAAAATTCTATGCTTAACGCATGCGAACAGCTGGTGCCGAAAAAATAGAATCTGATTTAGATGTCATTCCTGTGCTATATTGAAAGAGTCAAAAGTGTTTGAATGTGCACCAACAAACACTAACCCATAATTCTACTTATTGTACTTCTCTTAGCAGAGAAGTACCTATGGAACACTGCACAGCAAAAGAACCACTTCATATTCCAACACATGAAGTATATGAAAAAAATATGAGTGAAATAACTTATGTGCTGTAAACTGGAAAAGCAAAGAAAATAAGTACATTTATCAAAGTTACAATGGCATCACGGTTTTCGGTGGTCAGAATTACCAAGCACATAAATGTGCATTACACAAGGAACTGTTTCTTTATATTACTACCACAGTTTACACATCTGATTTCTCACAAACGTCTCTATATTGCTTCAGTGAAAGCATTATGATACTGGGGAAAACAAATGATATATTCGTAAGCAGTGTCTGCTGGAGCCAACGTTTCCACAAGCAGACTTGTCTTTTTCGAGGCTGTGTATGATTTCCTTAATGCTTGTCTCCATAAGCTTTGTACCCTCTCCTCCAATCCAAACAAAAAAGGAGAAGAGGGCAATTGCGGTGAATTATTATTGTCAGAATGAAGCAACACTCAACAATGGTAGGTTGGAAATTCCTAGAAGGGCTTAACTCTCATTGGTTTTCGTTGTGTATGTACCATATCAGATGGATTCAAGACGCCCCTTTGAAACATTTATACCTGTTGGCTGGGGTGTATTAAACATGTGAATAAGGTATGACTCTCTATATTAACTGGCTCTTCGGGACCGAAAGTTTGACTGAAGTATGTAAAGTCGGAGATCGTTGAAGTTGTGACTTGCTACATTAAAATGCTGTGCCACTGCTTTCAATAATTTCTTTTCCGTGTCCACGCGCTGCCTTTTAATCTAACATGAACAGGCTGTCCCGTTTCGGCATTGTACCGTTTGTGATAATATTAACATTCGATCATGTACATAACGTTTGAACTAGTGCAAGTAAAAGTAGGTTTTATATGGTGCACGTAATCACTTCTGGTGCTTTTAACTATAACGTCATCTTAAAGGTGTTTGCAAGTTATACAGCTTGGACGAGAACAAGGTGTTATGCGGGCAGTAGAATGAGGGTTTGCTTTTGGCATGGTCTAACATGTTCTCAACATTCCTCTTGCGGTGATACACAACCCTTCGTACTCCGGGAAACACTTTTCTAAGGCGCTCGTTGTTTGCTAGCATTGGATAATACTTGCGGAGGATATTATTTATGTTTGAGAGCACATTTGAGTATTTGGTTATAAATGCTAGCGGCTGGTTGAGCTGTGTTATGGGGGCTCTTTTAGCTAGTGTTGATTTCCTATCTAACTTACACGCTTCGTTGTAGACCCTGGTTAGAGCGTCGGGCGGGTTTTTTCTTTCAACTAATGTTTCTTTTAGCTTGCTTAAGTGGTAAAAAATCACATATTGACCTGATAAGGTTTTACTCAGTTACACAGTCGCTTACGAATAATTATTTACATTTGAAAGTGTAAATCAAACTGCCACTACCAAGCACTGTGGCAAGTAATCTGAATGCTGTTTCTCTCAGCAAGGACAGATATGTAAAGCCAAAGGATGCATTATTAAATGCATAGTCTGAATCAGTGCTTTGTAAGACAAACGAAATTTCCTCACTTTGATGATTCAAATTTAAACGTTGTGAGAAGAGGTTTACTGGCGGTGCGTTCCTGTGTTGACGCTCTGAAGAAACGCAGCGAGTCGGGGCAGAGCACCGTCCAGAAAGATGCCAGCGACCAAGGAGTCTGGAGGCAGAGGGCTGTGGTATGGCTTCAGACGGGCCATGTGGACGAGGTCACGTCCACGCCGGCGCATGTTGTCAGATGGGGAAACTGGCTCAATGAGAAAATTGACGGGGGATGTTGCTCCAAAACGCGGTAGGGCCCGTTGTACTTTGGGACGAGTTTTGAGGAAAGCCCAGGAGTTTGGTAGGGAACAGCCAGCCAAACAAGAGATCCAGGGGAATAGTTGGGACTTCGAAGTGAGTGGGCGTTGTTTTCCTGCTGGCGCTGTCGTTCTTGGGAGGTAAAGGTGCGCGCGAGTTGGCGGCACTCTTCCGCTTGTCGGGCAGCTTCGGACACAGGTGGGCAGTCGGAAGCATCTGGACGATATGGAAGGAGAGTGTCGATGGTTTGCGAAGGTTCGTGTCCATACAGAAGGAAGAAAGGTGAGAATCCCGTGGTAGCCTGTGTCGCGATCTTGTAGGCAAAAGTTATGAATGGAAGAATGCGGTCCCAGTTACCATGATCAGACGTCACGTACAGAGTCGTCCACATGTAAGCTGAACACCTCATTAGTATGAGGTGTTCAAGACCTCATTGAAGCTGTTGTTTAATACATAATTCGGAACATCATTACTGTGTTTGTCGACACCATGATTAGACGTTCTATAACGGGCATTGCACTCGTGAAGTATAAGGAACGTTCTAGTTTTACCGGTTTGAATACTAATGAGGTGTTCAGCTTAGATGTGGTCGACCCTGTACATCGCGAGCATATCACCGAGAGTGCGGTTGAATCGTTCTGTGAGCCCGTTAGTCTGCGGGTGGTATGCCGTGGTCCTTCGATGAACAACGTGGCATTCGGAAAGCAGAGCTTCGACGACTTCTGAGAGGAAGGCTCGACCTCTGTCACTGAGGAGTTCCCGAGGAGCGCCATGTTGAAGGATGAATCGGGGTAGCACGGAAGACGCTACGTCTCGCGCTGTGGCACTTGGCAGAGCAGCAGTTTCGGCGTAAAGGCCAAACCCCATATGCGCGAAAATGCACGCGACAGCGACGAGCGATGCTATGAGCGACGAAACGAGCCGTTCGCGCGACGTGTCGCGTGGTCGATTTCGCGCGATCGCTCGGTTTTTCAGATTTGGAATCCGTCGCTCGTCGCCCGGAAGTGCTGTGCTTAAGCAGCCAATAGCAAAACACCGGAGCAAGATGCATCAGTGACGTATTGCTGATTGCCGCCACTTTCTTATCGACGCGCATCAACAACAACGTTCATCAACATGGCCAACGGCGACGAGCGCAACGTTGACGTTGTTGAACGCGAACGTGCGTTACGGGACCTCAGGGCCGGGAACTACAAGTCCCGCACCCTCTGTGACGCGGCTTGGCGGCACGTAGCAGCAGTGATGGGATCGAAAAAAATGCTACAAGACAATGATAAACGTTTTATGTACAATTAAGCAACAAAACATCGTATTTTGCATTGCATACCGCTGACGACGGGCCACTTTTGGCACGAGTAAACGCCCTCATGCCAGCAACAGTGGAGATCGCTCGCCGAAGCCGTCGCGTGAATGGGGTTTGCCCATCCAAGCGACCGCTTGCGCGAAGACCATCTACGTCACGTCGCTTGTCGCTGTCGCGTGCATTTTCGCATATATGGGGTTTTGCCTTAACGTGTCAAATCGTCTACAGCGACTATGATCCACCGATTGCCATCCGGTGTCATTGGAAGTGGGTCGTAGAGATCAATGCCGACGCGTTCAAAGTGTTTGGCAGGGCACGGAAGTGGCTGCAAGGCTCCAGACGCGCGTAAAGGCGGTGATTTGCGACGCTGACAGTCAGGGCAGCACTGAACAAATTTTCGTACAAAATTGTACATTCCACGCCAGTAGTAGCGATGGCAAATACGTGCATATGTTTTGAAAACCCCGGCATGGCCACATTGTGGATCGTCGTGGAAGGCAGCACATATTTGTGACCTTAAAGGACCCCTGACAGCAAAATTTTTGTTGGTGACTTTTTTACTGTAATTTGTAGCTTCGGGTCTGGTAATCTC
Organism: Rhipicephalus sanguineus; assembly: GCF_013339695.2. Lineage (NCBI taxonomy): Eukaryota > Metazoa > Arthropoda > Arachnida > Ixodida > Ixodidae > Rhipicephalus > Rhipicephalus sanguineus. Next base: position 129,793,697 of record NC_051179.1, on the reverse strand, counting down.
TAAGTTAAATCGTAAATGCTCTAGCGTATCGTATAACTAATTCTAGCGTAGTTAATTGAGACCATTTTAGCGTCACTTCAAAACGCCCGCCTAAAAACCACAAGAAACTAGCGACCCGTGCGGGGAGCGTCAAAGACCACGTGCACTCAAGCTGTGGTAACGTAGAAAGCGCGGTTTTCAAATCGGGGCCCCGCGCGCGGTAGAGATTGAAAGTATGTGGGTGCCTCGGTATGGTTTAAACCTGTTAAAGGGACCGACAACTGATTTTTCTCGACCCAGTTTTTTACGGCGCGACAGGAAGCTCACCCTTCGTAGCGTTTGTAGCTGTAGTGGTTTATCCGAAAAGCACGTAGTTATTTTATGAGCAGTATTTTTCGATTTGAAAGGCTCCAAACACGCATGAAGGCTTGCTCCAGCAACGCTGAGAATTGATAGTGATGCCGCTAGCCCTTGTGAAAGCTGCCGTTGTTCTGCTTTCGCAGGAGTTACTGCAACTATGCTGAACCACCTTTATTTTGAGCTTTCCAACCATTTTTGAAAATAGCAAGCTCTTACTGTGAGATGATGTGGCTTTATACACCTTCCCGGCATTTGTACAGCGTTGTGTGCGCCTGCGCCTAAGGTTGCCTGCGCTTGTGTCATGGATGGCTTGTACCGGCGTCGTTACTCTCTCGATACACGAGCCAAGCGAAGGCAGCGCCACTTTGTTGCATACAACTAACGCAGGCCTATATGTACATTTTTATGGAGTAATATATTTTAATACAAAGAAGTGAACAATATTTCAGTACTAACAAAAAGTCATCGAACGCATACACCAATCAATGGTCACGTGACCGGCTTCATCAGACCGTTTATGATTTTGCCGCCAGAGGCGCCAAAGGTCATTTTTCGCGACTTTCAATGAAGAAATAAAAATATAAATCCACCTCTTACGAGATAAACAGGGTTGGTTTGAATCAATACGACGGACAGTCTTTCCATCAGTGCAGTCATCTCATTCCATGTTCTGGGCAGTTGTCGGTCCCTTTAAGCGCGTGACCCCTCACGAAAACTACCTCGAGAGCAGCCCGACCACAGAGCGAGAGGGGTGCGGAACAATAGGCCTCGCCGGGTGCCAGTCGTCGTATTGTGCACGTGCGCCCCGCAAACCTTCTGTGACGTCCACAATACTCGCTTTACTCGTGGAACGTCACGCGGGGCCTCTATCTACGTCATACCAGGATGTCGCAAGGTGCAGCCAACTCAAGTGAGCACTCATGCTTACTTTAAAACCAAATTAAGATATCTTAAAGGCAACGTTCGTCGCTAATAATCGGTCAGATGTGCCCCCATATACAGGAAAGTCAAACAACACAAGCATTTGGATGTTTCAATTTTGGTGTCAGGGGTCCTTTAAGCTGCGGGGAATGACCAAGAGTCATTTACAGCCTGCAGGAGCGTAGTTCCGTCGGTGTAGCAGCCGATCACGAATGGCAAAATGGACAGCTTGGCGTCGGAGAGATCGGGATACAGGAGTGGTCGATGCTCCAGAAAGATAGCCGAAAAGAGAAGCGATCCACGGGTCATGGCGTTGTTCAGTAGCGACGGAGTCAATGTCGAGAGATGAGACTGAGTGTGTGCAGTTCGTTGCGCAGGCGTCTGGAGGGAGAGGCGAACGGGACAAGCCGTCCGCGTCAGAGTGCTTGCGTACGCTGTGATAGATGACGCGAATATCGTACTCCTGAATTCGAAGTGCCCAACGTGCTAGTCGGCCAGAGGGATCTTTCAATGTGGCGAGCCAACAAAGCGCATGGTGATCCATTACCAGATCGAACGGGCGACCGTACAAATATGGGCGGAACTTGGTAAGCGCCCATACTAGAGCTAAGCTCTTTTTTTTTTCAGTGATGCTGTAATTGGTCTCTGCTTTTGTCAGCGTGCGACTCGCATAGGCGACGACGTATTCGTAGTAGCTGGGCTTACGTTGGGCGAGGACAGCGCCAAGACCGACCCCACTAGCGTCCGTGTGCACTTCACTTGCAGCTGTTGGGTCAAAATGGCGAAGGATGGGAGAAGAGGTGAGCAGACGATGGAGCGTAGCAAATGCGACGTCGCAGTCAGGAGACCAGGAGGAGAGGTCTCTGTCACCGCGTAGGAGCTGAGTCAACGGCAACATGACGGACGCGAAATTTCGGACGAAGCGCCAGAAGAAGGAGCATAGTCCGACAAAACTTCGAAGCTCTTTGATGGTAACAGGCTTCGGGAACTCGGCGACAGCATGAAGTTTCGCAGGGTCGGGTAGAACACCGTGCTTGGACACTATGTGGCCTAAGATGGTCAGCTCCCGCGCGGTGAAGCGGCACTTTTTGAGGTTGAGTTGCAGTCCAGCGTTGGTTAAACACGTCAAAACCTGTCTGAGCCGATGTAGGTGGGTAGGAAAATCAGGAAAGAAAACGACAATATCGTCGACGTAGCATAAACACATAGACCACTTGAGGCCACGCAATGGGTTGTCCCTGAGTCGTTCAAACGTGGCATGTGCGTTGCAAAGCCCAAAGGGCATCACATTAAATTCGTACAGTCCATCAGGTGTAATAAATGCAGTTTTCTCACGATGCAGTTTTCTCGCGCACCACCTCGGCATACGTAAGGGGTGAGGCTACAGGCTGCATAGCCGGCGCATACATAAGAGGCGCGGCCACGGACTGCTGATGGTAAGCGACGGGAACAGCTTGGGCGACCTCTTCGGCAATAAAAGTGCGGAGCGTTGGCGGCAGACGAGAGGGCGGCTCCTGTGTGAAGGGGACCAAGGAAAGTTGACGAGCAACTTCTTCGCGCACGAAGTCCTTGATCTCCTGAAATGTCGGCGAGTGCTTGGGAACGGTACCAAGACTCGGGAGCGAGTCGGCATGCGATGAGAATGGCCGAGTCAGGGTGCGCTGCTTCCTCAACTCGTCATAGCTTTGACATAAGGTGACGACTTCCGAAATGGTGCGAGGCTTCCTGGCCAGGAGCATCTGAAATGCACCATCGTCGATCCCTTTGAGGATGTGCTGAATCTTGTCAGACTCAGGCATGGCGGCGTTGACACGGTTACAAAGATCGATGATGTCTTCAATGTAACTCGTGAACGTTTCGGATGTCTTCTGTGCTCAAGTGTACGAGTGTTGTTCGGCACGAAATTCGTGGACAGCGGGTCGGCCAAACACGTCAGCGAAAGACGTCTTGAATACTGACCATGTCGGGATGTCGCTTTTGTGGTTTTGATGCCACATTTCGGCAATGTCAGTGAGATAAAACACGACATGGGTCAACTTCTCGGCGTCATCCCACCTGTTGTGCGCGCTCACCAGTTCGTAGTTAGTGAACCAGTCTTCGACGTCGGTCTCATCAGCACCGCTGAAAACCTTGCGGTCCCTCAGCTGAGAAACTACAGTGCCGCTGCCAGACTGGGCGTACGGGGCCGGTTGGTCGACGTTGGTTGTCATGATGGGTGGAAGTGTTCTGCTTCGCAGCTCTAGGTTCAGTTGACGGGGACCCTTAGCACCCTCCACCAATTGAGAAGAGGTTTATTGGCGGTGCATTCCTGTGTTGACGCTCTGAACAAACACAGCGAGTCGGGGCAGAGTACCGTCCAGAAAGATGCCAGCGACCAGCAGCGCGAGGCGAGCGTTGGCGATACTGCTGACCGTCGACGCGTCTTCTTCTTCACAGTTGCAATGAAGTCTATTATTTTCTCCATTTCAATAGTACTATAGACAATCAGTGGGAAAAGTGACTAGTCAATTTCATACGTTTCAACACAACCAATCTGAAGTAGCAGTCTAGACATGGCCCCATCACCATCACAATCCTGACCTCATAATGGAATAGGCTGCAAAATAGGTGTAAAACGGTAACTAAGTTTAAGAAGAAGCTGTTGCAATGCAAATATGGCAATGTCCAAAGCATGCAGTTTTTGGTTGCTAATTCTGAGGAATGGAGACATTTGCAATAGCAATCATACTACTTTAAAGCGAGTACAAACAACAAAGTACACCCAAATATATTTCTACCCTTGGCATCAATCAGGCTTGAACGTTAGAAATTCCTTAAGCAATTACATTTTTTAGTATTGTATTTGAGTGACTACTTTTTCAGTAACTAATTTCAGACAAGTATAGTTACCTATTTCAAAAAGCAAGCTCTCTATATAGAAAGGACAATACAAACATGAACACTTTAATTTGGCAGGAATTATAGAATTGAACAGCTGTGTCAGTGCAATGCAGCAGCATATATGATATGAATGTCCAGAGAACCAAAGCAATACTCTCAATACTCAAAAAAGCAGAAAACTGGGCGATTTGGTATGTATTCATCGTTACTGGAGAGCGCGCACTGATGACGGAGACAAAGAGAGAACAACACAACACAAGCGCTCACTTTCAACTAAAGTTTAATGAAGGAAAACGGAAGAAAATAACATACACAGTACCACGCATGTGTCACTACGCAGAACTTCTAAAAGGGTTCAACCTGGATTCTGTCGCTGAAAAAGTGAAGATGTGCAAGGGTTCACTTGTAGCGAGAGGGAGACGTGAAGGCGGCCGACGTGGCCGTGCCGAAGTCTCGCCACTTTATTAGAAGGCCCTGGTACAAGCAGAGCGGCAGCGGCTGCCGGCGTCCAGCCTCGAGGAGCGTGAGCACGTTCTTCTGCTCGCGCCTCGAGCTCTGAGCATTAGCTGCAGCGAGAGGCGCGGCGCGTAAGTGGTAAAATGGTGATGATGATCGTGAGCGGTGATGAAGATGCCGCTACAGATTACTCCCCCCCGCAGAAATGAAGCCGAAATGAAAAACTATGGGGGCGTATATACAAGGCTAGTGACGCGAGACAGAATGTCCGTGGGCAGTCCAGGTCGTCAACGGTGAAGGACTATCGGGAACCCTTGGGTCTCTGGCGGGCGGCTCTGGGAGAAGCGTAGAGGGCGGGGAACTAGGCGAAAGTACGCTGGTGTCGTGCCCAGGCGTATCCCACGACGACATGAAGGGGCCTTTCGGTAGCGGACCGGTTGGCGCAAGTGAGCGCGGCTGGAAGATGGAGTTGAGGGCGGGGCACAAGGGCCGGTGCGGGCGATGTGCGCGAAACAGTGCGAAATGGCGCAGTGAAGCCACGACGAGCAACCATCGGCGAGTAGCTGCTGCGATGGGTCTTTCCTGTGCGGGCACAGCGCTGACGCGGATGTCGGCACAGCGCGCCTGCACAGTGGCCACATGTCAGGTGGGCGGCGTCCTGTGTCAAGGGCTCAGGAGCAAATCTGCGGTGACACCGAGCAGGCGTAGTCGCTGCAGGCTCGGATGATGCTCCTGTGCGCGTTGAAGCACCCTCTGCAGGTGGCACAGGAGGGCTCGTGCGCTGATCAGGATGCTGGAAGCCGGTCGACGTGGCAGGCGTCACATGTGCGGCTTGCTCTGCCATTGGCGAACCAGCACGCATGTCGTCCTCAGGCGCTTCCGTCATAGTACCAGCGTCGCGCAAGTGCGGCCGTAGCTGGTTATGGGCTTGAACGTCTGCTGTGGGAGATTTCGAGGACGATGGTAGTTCCTGCTGGCAAGATGCGCACAGTGTCGAGGTCGAAAAGGCGGGTTCGTTGGACATCGCTGGCGATGCCTCGGCAATTGGGGGTCGTACAGCGGAAGTCAAGATGTCCGTGTCTATGGCAGGCTCCAGGGCGTGCGGCGAGGTAGCCGTCGTGGAGCCTGACGTGGCAGAAGTGTCATGGGCCATGGAGGTCGGGGAAGGTGTGCAGATGGCCGGCACGTCTGAAGGACCATGGGCCGAGGCTGTCGAAAAGACAGAGCTCTCTGTGGAGTGGCCGATGGCAGCAGGCACTTCCTGTACCTCGTCGGGCGGGTGGTCGGGCGCAGGAATCGATGCGCTGGTGGCCTGACGTGAGGTTGGAGGAGTCGTAGCCGGGGAAGGTAGGTCGCGGTCATGGGAGGGCTGCGGGCCGGGTGGTACCGCTCGCGTTGACGGAGGGGAAACCCGGAACTCACGGGTCCCCGGTAGCGGGCGGTACGTCGCGCCGTAGCGGGCCAGCACCGCAGCGCAGAGGTCGTCATATGGCTGCGGGCTGGAGGACGACGCGGCGGACAGATGACGCAGCTCATCCGGGAGGGCGTCAAGCAGGATGTTGTGCATGAGCGGCTGCGCTGTGACGCCATTCACCGCGAGGCAGGCGTCGAGCTGCATAAACCACGCTCGGGGGTAGGCCGGGTGAAACGGCGGAACTGGAGGGCAGAGTCGCGGAAGCATGGCAGCGGGCCGCTCGGCGAAGGGCGTGTTCTCCGGGTCACCAATTGTAGCGAGAGGGAGACGTGAAGGCGGCCGACGTGGCCGTGCCGAAGTCTCGCCACTTTATTAGAAGGCCCTGGTACAAGCAGAGCGGCAGCGGCTGCCGGCGTCCAGCCTCCAGGAGCGTGAGCACGTTCTTCTGCTCGCGCCTCGAGCTCTGAGCATTAGCTGCGCGAGAGGCGCGGCGCGTAAGTGGTAAAATGGTGATGATGATCGTGAGCGGTGATGAAGATGCCGCTACACACTCCTGGATGTCTTCTACATGGCGAACACACACACGCCCGATGCCCCCTTCAGGACTATAGTTTCTGAGGGTGGAACGTGATTGCATCTCCTCTCAGGTTATCTTCAAGTTCACCTGGACACATTAAAGTTCAACGACTCTTTTGTTGTGTCCAGTTCCACAGAAATCGTGAACTATCTGAAAGTGCATAAGCTAGAAGGGTGTTCTGCCTTCAGCATTGACGTTGAAGATTTGTATTATCGTATCTCCCATGCTCAGCAGATCGAAAGTGTTGAGCAGTGCATTTGTGAGAACAATGATGAACGGTCTTTTCCTAACATATGTGGCATCTATGTGGATAGCTTCCTAAAGCATCTGAGTTTTTTTATCTTGAAGGTGTACTGACACGATTTTGAGACATCGCAAAAGGGACAATTTTTATTTCCTTTGTATGCGATGTTAACACTCTCCACACACCAGAGGCAGGCAACACTTATAAAATGTTTTACTTCGATTTTAATGTTTTTGTTGCTGAGCATCTGCAAGCCAGCCCCACCGCAATGGACATTATCCAGACGAGTCAACACAGTTCCATTAAGTTTGTGAATTCTGCGCCCTGCACGAAGCCTAAATCGCAGAACTCACTGTTGGGGTCGCTGGACGACAATGCACTCGTTGTTGTTTGCGTGCACCACGAGCAGATGACAGATCTGCTGCTACTACGTCGCAAGTTGCTGTCTTCCTGTGACGTCACACGGCGATGACACGTCACTCAGAAGCTGCCCACTCGATATTAAAACTGAAAGTGTTTTTTTAAGGTAGCGGCATTAAAATTATATTCGATGCATTTCCAGGCACCACAATACTCTGTTTAGGGTTCTCGACACCAGTGCTTATAATTAGAGCAACAATCCGAAGATATCTAAATTCGTGTCAGTACCCCTTGTCAGTCGTGTTTGCAGGGCGTACTTATGTTCAAAAATCAGGAATATGCATTGGATCAAGAGTGGCTTCGATTTTATCTGACATTTTTTTGGCGAAGGTGGACAGAAACGTTAACCGTAATCTGTGCGGTCTTCCACGGTCCATTTTTAGGTACGTTGATGATGACATTATTTTTACCGAATTGGGCACGGCAACTTCGAACATGATCGACATGTTCGATCATGTTTTCCGCCGTTGTGCATCTATTCAGTTGTTAGTCGGCGTTTGTGGTGTCCTGACTTCTTTCTTGCGTCTGTGTTTGCACGCCCCGTCTTTTTAGAATGATCGACATCTTAAACATTTTTAGAGAGCAAGGCATGGGTTTGTCCTTCACTACAGAAACTGCTGTCAATGGTTCGCTCAAGTTCTTAGACGTTGAGCTGACTTTTGGCCCAAGCCATATCCGTTGGAAATATAGCCACAGGAGCGTAAAGTCTCTGTTGGATTACTGGTTAGCTCACTCTAAGATTGTTAAGAATGGCATTGCCATGTCTGCTTTGCGATCAGCCCTGACAAAATCATGTGCATGGAAGGAAGCGATAATGTTCAATTGAGCAAACTTAGGAAGGCAGGCTACCCGGACCAGGTGACGGTTCTCGCATGCAGCCGGCTTTTGCGGGACCTAAAGAAATCGATGGCAGGGCAGCAGGCAGGTGTGATTGAATCAAAAGAAAAGACAAGGCAAAGATTACAGTGATACCCCATGTGCATGGTCTGTCACATCGTCTCAAAAGACTGGGCGCTCAGCACGAGATCAAGGTAGTTTTTTCTGTGCAACACAAGCTGCATGGCATATGACCGGCGGCGCACAGACGCACTGAGTCGAACTCTAGGTCAATACCCATGTGCATTATTAACCACACCTACAAACATGTTCCTTCCGCCTTGGTAGTCGTGTACAGCATCCCATTATCGTGTGGTCGCGTTTACGTTGGCTAGACTGGTAGATGTCTGAATCTGCGCCTCAATGAACACAGGAACGGAGTCAAAGGTCCTACTTTGTCTACACACTTAGGCATGCATTGCAGGGACAGCGAATGTTCCGCGGATTTCACAGGCACCGCAGTTTTGTTCCGCCACTCGGACAAGATTACAAGGGAAATCTGCGAGGCATTCCATATCAAAAAGGAGGGTCAAGTGTGTGAGCCAGACATCGCTTGCCTTAATAGATAAAGAGCTATCTTTTCTGGACCACATTGTCTAGCGCTTTGCAGATTTCGACAGATATGTTATCGCACCTTGTCATGTTGCCAAGCTAATTTTTAAGCAATGTGTGACGTATGTCGTTGAGCTGTGTATTCTGTGTAGTGACGCATGAGCGGTACTCAGTGATTTTCTTCCGTTTTCCTTCATTAAACTTTAGTTGAAAGTGAGCGCTTGTGTCGTGTTGTTCCCTCTTTGTCTCGGTTGTCAGTTCCACTGACGACTGGGTAACTCTCACTACTTGTTTCCTTATTTTAGCACACCATATGCGAGTAGACTACAATAGGATCTCGATGTTACAAATTTCGCGGGATCACAAAAAATATTCGTAAAATCAGAAATTTGTATCACCAAAAGCATGCAAAACTAGTATGCCAAATTGGTGTGCTGCTAGTATGCCTAACAAGTGACAAAAAGAAATATATAAAACTGGCACATGTGTTCATTTATTCTTTTACCGGGCCACAGCAATGTTGCAGAGCACTCTGAGAGATAGAGAGTACATTTCAAATGTCGGTGATCATAGCGATACTCTTACTTCCACAGCGCAGGCACATGTGTGTAATTACAGGACAATATGTGCGGTGTCCCATGCGAGCTAACAGACCCTTCATCATCTAAGTATTCTTCTCTGCATGATTTCAGTGTACTGCGATGAATATGACTTAAAGGGCCAGTAAAGAGTCCCGATTTTTTTTACCCCTCCCAAAGAACACTGCTTATCCACGCAGAAGGCCACAATGATTAGATTTTGTAAATATCACAGCACCGCATAGACAATCAATTCGGAAACCAATCCCCGCCTCTTTCTCCTGTGTTTCAACGGGTTGTCCCTGACTTGTCCTCTACCGCTGCTGCCATGTGACCTAATGTCGCCCAATGGCCACATTCGGCAACACTGACCTCAACAGTTGGTCCTCTGCACTATGAAACTGTGCCTTGGCCACGTGGCCTTGGCCCTCCACGGATGCGATTTAGGCCACGTAGTTGACACACCTGTTGCTTATTTGTTTATGTCGATAATACCTTGAACAGCATTTCCACATCGCACCACTTGCGAGCAACTGACACAACGCACACGTGGCGGAAGCCTTGCTACGCACCGATGAAGTAACAACTGATATAGTGTTAAGTTGCTGACGTGAGTGTAGACATGATTACAGTCTATGCCACCGTTCTGAGTGGTAGAGAAGGTTGGGGAGGCAGAGCAAGAAACCGAAAGAAGCTGAAATGGTTGTTATACCCCCTGTAACTTTCTTATTATTGGACTTATTTGCAAAATCTTTACGGCAGCACACCACTGGCCAAGTGCGTGGTTACCTCTGAATCACAAATTTTGGATTGCGGTGTTGTTTACTGGTCCTTTGGGGTAAAACCAAACTGGCTTCCAAAAAAATCGAGTAATAAGCACCCTTTCACATTGCTGTATGCCTTGAACACAAATACCAACAAGAGACAGGAAATTTCACATTGCTCAATCAAAAACATATTATAAGCAAAAAGACAACAAAAACGAAATTATGCACACCACACGTCACAACGGCTATGATTAAACAGCGGAGTTGTTTAATCATAGCCTTTCGGATGTTTAGTCAGTTGAAGGCTATGTTTAGCCATAACCTTTGGGGTGGCCTTCCGTCTCTTTCACCAGCACCGCTTGTGCTCAAGTGCGGGCTACCATTGGTTGACTCCTTTCACCGGCACAACCAATCGCGCTCTTGCTCTCTCTTTATTCTGCACTCCACATGCTCCGCTCCTGGAATAGCTTCATTTTTTGCTCTCCTCCCCTCTACACCTCATCACTCTCTACATGTTGCTACAGTTTCTTTAGCATGCTCAACTCGCTACACTAAGCTTCTCTGCCACCCACTAAGCTTTAACCATGCTCCGCCTCCTTTCAGGCTATGCTCTCGCAGCAAGGCTAGAAAATGCAGACAATTCCCAGGGATTTCATTGTCATCATTCTCATCGTGATCATCAGGCCTGACTGCGCCCACTGGAGGCCTCTCCCTTGTTTCGCCAGTCAACACAGCCCTGTGTTTGCTATGGCCACGTTATCTCCGAAAACTACTTAATTTCATCTGCCCACCTAACCTTGTGTCTCCCCCTCGAACCATTGCCTTTTCTTAGAATGCAGTCCACTCCTCTCAATGACCAGTGGTTAACTTGCCTACGTGCTAAATGCCCTGCCAGTGAATGTCCATTTCTTCTTCTGGATTTGCACTAAGATGTCGTTATCACCAGTTTGTTCTCTGATTCACTCGGCTCTCTTCTTGTCCCTTAAGGTTACCTCTATCATTTTCCTCTCCACGGCTCGGTGCATCGTCTTCAATTTAGGTTTAACACTCTGTGTAAGCCTCTAGGTTTCTGCTTCATAGGTAAGTACCAGTAAGATGCAGCTGTTATATACATTTCTCTTGAGGGATAGTGTTAAACTACCATTGATGATTTGCAAAAGCCTGCCAAATGCACTCCACCCAATTCTTATCCTCCCTGTTACCTCAGTCTCATGGTTTGGCTCCGCGGTTACTGGCTGTCCTCAGTAGATGCAATCCTTAAGTTTCTGTTAAGTTATAAAAGCTAGATATAAGTGTTGGCTATATTTGGCGCATTTCTCGATCACCTGAATGATAGTATGAATGTTGTCTATTGTCGAGTAGCCTGTACAAAATCCTGCTTGGTCCTTTGGTTGATTTAATTCTAAAGAGATCCCAGTTTTATTATCTATTACCTTTGCAAATGGCCTGTAGACAGACAGTAAGCTGATCGGCCTGTATTTGACATCCCCTTTCTTATCGATTAAAACGATGTTAGCAATCTTCCAAAATTCTGATACCCTCACCTTCAACAGACACTTTGTATACAGGGTGGTCAGTTTTTCTAGCATAATTTGTCTACAGTCATTCAAAATCTGATATAAGCTGATCTTCACCAGCGGCTTTGCCTCATTGCATTCCCGCCAAGGCCTTCTTTACTCTGTAGAATTCGGTGCAATTCTTCAGCTACTATAACTATCTTGTTCATATTGATAATGATGTTGCCTTCCTTCTCTCTTAGCGCACACATTTGGTTTTTACCTGTGCCCCGTTTTCTCTTCATAGCTTTTAGGCTTTGTATGTTCTTTAGGGCATGCTCAATTTTCTCTATATTATACCATCTTATGAGCTACCGTATGCCTATTGATTAACTGTGAAAACTCTGCCTGTTCTATTTTGTCTGTTAGGATGCTTTCCTGCTTTGACGTCAAGTTGCTTAGTGAGGTTTTTCGTCTCTTGGGAGAGCTTACCAGTACGCTGTCTCACGACCCTACCTATGACTTCTACTGCACATTCCATAATAATACTTGTGAAATAATCGTTCATTGCCTCAACACAAAGGTCAGATTCTTCAGAGCCGAGAGGGGAATATTACATCAGTTCTAGAAATACCAGAGAGGAGTTATCAGTAGAGTTCACAGAACAGAATAACTTATGGAGCTTGAAAACCTTTTACCCAAAACAGAAGAACCAGAAGTAGTTGTGGAGGAGTCCCAATGATGAAACTAGAATGAAATAGACTTCATACTGCACGCACACTCCGGCATAGTGCAGGATGTGGAACTGCTCGGCAAAATACGATGCAGTGACCATAGGATGGTTAGGTCTCGAATTTGCCTAGACTTGAGGAAGGAACGGCAGAAAATAGTACGCAAGAAGCCAATTAATGAGTTTGTGCTGAGAGGGAAAGCACAGGAATTAATCATCTCGCTTTAGAACAGATCACAGGGTATAACCCCAGGGATTTATCTCGCCTTAGAGTGAAGGAAATTTCAACAGCGCGGGAATAAACACGAATGCACGAAAAGAGAGCTGACACAAACAAGCGCTGACTTTCAACTGATTTCTTATTCAGAAAAGACACATATATGTAGTGAAAAATAAGTAGTAGTAGTAATAGACTTTTATTCAGCCAAATTCATAGGCCGAGCATTTCGACTGCCTGCGCGATCAGTCGACGCTGTTCTTCTTCCCCTTCAGCGCCGATCCAGTCGGGCCAGGTGGTGATGGAAAGGGAAGGGGGAGGATAAGAGCTGGATTGCTGAGCAGTTGGGCAGTAGAAAAGGCAGTGTGACAGGTCTGCATATGTTGATGGGCAATTGGGACAGCAGGGGTCCGACCTATATTTATAAAGAAAAAGGCGAGAGGGGGTGATCAGGCAATTCATTTGGATGTGCCGTAGAATTCGAGCCTCTAGCAGAGTGAGAGATGGATGAGGAGGAGGGTAAAGACGCTTGTCGAGTCGGAGCTGTAGGTATACCTCCTTGATAGTACGGCGCAGGGAGATCTTCCCATCGTTCTTGACGGAGCTCCCACTGTCTTCTGAAGGTGTGGGCCAGGGAATGAACGGTGCCCGGTGCACTGCATCATGGGCGAGCCGGTGAGCCAGCTCATTGCCATCAATCCCCGAGTGCCCAGGAACCCAGCGTAGGAAGACAGGGGAAGGTTGCAGTGCATAGACAGCTCGCTCAACCTCCTGTTGAAGGGATGGGGGTAATGTGCGGTTCTGTATCTTACGGATGGCGGCATAAGAGTCAGAGTATATCGTGTACTTGGGGAGTGAAGGGGGAAGAAAATGACTGTAAGGCATGGACAATGGAAAGGACCTCGAGCGAAAGTACATCGGGTGGGTGCAGGTATGGCCCGCTGGTGTGGGTTTCAGGTGTCAAAAGGTGTGGATGGTAGATAGCGTAGCCGCATGAACCCCGAGGAGCCATGAACGAGGCATCCGTACAGGCGACTCCCTGTGTAGAAAAAGGAGGGGAATGATGCTGCGCTGCCGTGTGACGACGGCCGGCGTGCAGAATGGGGGACATGTTGGATGGGAGAAGAAGGATACGAAGGTTGGGAGCAGGGGTGCACGCGGGAGGAGGCAAGGTGGCAACGGGAACTGGAATGTGATGGATACCCGCTTGGGCCAATAGCCATTGACCCTGACGGGTAAGAGAAAAACGCGCAATCTGACAGTCGTGGTGGAGCGAAAGAAGAGAACGTAGTGGATGGAAGAGGCCAGTGGCAAAGAGCTTAGTGGTAGAGGTAGTGATAGGGAGTTTGAGAGCTGCCTTGTAGAGGCCTAACAGAGTTCTTTCGAGGGTGTTAAGTTGGGCCCAACTCTCACGTTAATCGTCTTAGAGGCCAACTCAGACAATTTTTTTACTATGTTGAAGCAACTGTGCTTCCAGGTTCCCGAGAGGCTTCTCTCACGGGCCCGATAGTAAAAATATCTAGCAAATTGGAAAATACTTTTAGCCCTTTAAGAGATAATAGGACGAATCTGTCCCACTTTTTCTTCTTCAGTAAAAGGTTCCTCTGCCAATGCGCGTCGCCATCAGCGCTATGATTTTCTGCTGCTGTTGGTCAGAAGCATTTAGGAAACCAAGAAAAAATATTTCACACACTTACGATACGTGGTATGGATGATACATTGAGTTTAAATTCATTTTGTTCTGCAGAAATGTTTTATAACTGTTGTTCCATTGCGTGCAAGATAGCTAAAATCCTAGATTTATGGTATGTTTCTCCTTTTCTGAATTTCGAGACAAGTAGTTCTAGCATGAAACGATGGACATTGTTTAAAAATCAGAGCAGTATATCGGCCAATAATCGTGTTGAAGCATACTCGAACGAAAAATGAAGCAGTTTCCTGCTAAGCCTAGCTACATAACAGGCTCGCATAAATGTTTTATCAAGTTTGATGGGCATTATTGTGTCACAAGACAACGCCTTATGACGGAGAAGACTCTGAAATTCCTTTTTGGCTTTTTTTACTACTATGGTACCCGTGGCAATGAGAACAAAAGCTGTGGCTAGGACTTTGTTATTGAAATTGAGGGCCGAAGGAAAAGTATGATGAGATCGATGCTCTAGACAGTCAGGAAGCGAAAGAGAACACGAATATACAACATCTAAGAGAAAAGCTAATACCTCAGACCTAGATGGAGTTGATGAATGCATTTGGAAGACTCAGCACATTCATTGACACCACAGTGATGTGGCTTGCCTTCATTTATAGCCGCACTTTTATATATGGGCTGAAACGCAGGCGTAGCTGAGGTGCTCGTCCTTATCTACAGAGACAGAAAAGAGCTAAAATGGTTAGTGTATGTGCAGAGGTGCAACAGAGCTGCTCGCAGAGGACAAGAGGCGCAGGCACACATTGTGTGCCACGGCTGGAAGTGAGTAGCGCCAGAGTTTTTTTTGCACAGTTTCTGAAGTGCCCTTGTGTACCACTAACTTCGAGCCTTTTCGTGCCAGAAATTTGGCGAAAGGAATACAGATTGGTGCGCTCATGAGACAATGGGACAGGTGTTGTCCCACTTGTTCTAAGACACATCATGGACCAATGGGACACATACGTCCCACTTTTTTCTCGGAATCGAATGGTTCTATTTTGGTGAAAATTGCTTCCTACTATTTCTAAGTATGTTATTAAGATATTCTACAGGCATACTTTTTGTTATCATGTGAAAAATATACATGAATCCCAGGAGCGTAGCCAGAAATCATTTTTTTTTGGGGGGGGGGGGGAGGGGGTGGGTTCAACCATACTTTATGTATGTTCGTGCGTGTGTTTGTATGTGTGTGTGTATATATACACAAGCAAAATTGGAAAATTTTCGGGGGGGGGGGGCCTGAACCCCCCAACACCCCCCCCTCCTTTGGCTACGCCGCAGATGAATCCATAAAGGGTTAAGTAAGAAAAGGCACAACACCAAACCAAACCGAGCAGTACTGTCTTCGTGTGACGTATAAGATGGTAAAAACCGGAAATCATGCAAGGCATGCCGGTCCAACCAGCGCAGAGTATGAAAACTGAAAGCTGCGAAGAGCAGACGCTCAGCCAGAAGACGACGATGCCGCACCAGCCGTACCATGTGTGTCATGACTCCCCGTGCCATGAGCACATGCTTCTCGGAGCAGTCGGAAATGACAGCTGTTATTTGGATGCATTTGCAAGTAAACAAGAATAGCCATTCCTCTTCATAGTGTAATGTATGGGGCAGCGCTAGAACGTCTTTGCTCGTCCTAGTATTCGTTCTAGCGCTGCCCCATACATTACCCTATGAACCCTAACCAACTCGCCCACCTTTCCGTTATTCTGCCATTCCTCTTCGATGAAGTAGAACACACTTGTTTGTTTATGTGCTTGCCTGGTTGCGCACTATACCACCAGATGGGACCACCTGTACAGGCCACTCAAGTTCAAGTTTGTGGCTCCTGCAATCAGGTGAAATGCTAACACTAAGAAGTTTGTGGACAAAGTAAAGGTTTTCTATATTGTTATGGAAAAATAGAAAAATGCAGAAGTTTATGCATAATGGCGTGTGACATCACGTCGATAGGATCGATGAAATGAAGTACAGTTGAGTTATTCAATAACGAAAGCCCCCAGGAGCGAAATTTTTGCAGTGATGAAGATACCTGGCGTCCCCGGCGAATATCCATAGAATTCAATAGATTTGCCCCTTCTTGACAGCGACGAGGTCTTAAAAAGTACTCCCGCAATAACGAAAGTTTCAGGTAGTGATCCGGAAAATTTTGTTCAACCCAGGAGCTAGATGAAAATGCAGAAGTTTGAAAATTGCAGCACCGCTTATCCGAAAAGTTTCCGCCAACTATCATCGCACCGGTGCGACCATTGCTCTACACATTCGGTCAGATGATGGTGATGATAGCAGCAAGACCTTTTTTTTTTTCACTGAGAGCAGCTTTTTGATAAAATCTTTGTTGGCAGCTATGTTGGCACATGACGTTTCCAGTGACAACACCCATGAAAGTGACGTCATGCCAATTGACATTCTGTAGACTGCTTAACTGCTCGCTGCTGCACGCCGAGATCTCCCGCGATTTGCTTACGTGCAGTGTTGTTTGTCCTTTCGGAAAGGCACCGCCTCCTATAAAAAGCGCAAGTTTTTGACACTTCAGGAGAAGTCTAGAATCATCGCAGAAGCTGTGAAAGGCAACAAAAAGGCAGATATTGTAGAGGAGTTCGATAGAGCAAGATCAGAGACTTTTTAAAATAAATTTTGGTTGTGCAAAGTAATTGGTCTGTGTATTTTACTCTTTTCACGACAACGAAATTTTCACAAGAATGAAAAATTTTTTTCCCTGCCGATTTCGTTACTGTGGGGTTTGACTGTATAATCCAAGTACGAGCCCCCTTACGCACAATGTGCAGCTTGCCGAGTGAGGATAGACCTGGTCACGGTGGACCCGGTAAACGTTACGCCAAGTGTTTCCATACAGTAAGCTTCACGAATGGGAACTCTTGAACCGGTATGGTATTATTGTACTATCTGCGCGGTAAAACGGCACTGCTAGCTAAAGCACAATCGATACGAAGGGTAATCACTGCCTGGGTGTGTTTCGTGACTGTCATATTACAGTGAACTCCCGTTAAGACGAACACGGTTAATACCTGTGTCACACGGGCACTTTTGAACGGCCATCCAGTCAAACGCCATTGAAACGGCAGAGCTCTATTGAGTCGATGGAGTTCTCGCGCTGCTACACAGCAATTCTGAACGGCCGTTGAGTGGTTCAGGCATCTCTCGCAAAAACTGCGCGGTGCTGCAGATCTTTATTTGCGTATTGATGTCATTGAAAGTTAAATAATACAAATCCGCTTAAAAATCACAGATATGCCTGTTGTTTTTGTTTGACCATTTTAATAAAGTGTTTATTTGTAGTTAGCAATACATATTTAATTTTTAACTTGTTGAGCAGTGAAACTGGCGAGCGACACACGGCAAGACTGCACGATAAAGACAAGCACGTTGCTGATGTCGAAAGTATGTGCAGTTCACACATTTCAAGTGGCACAAGTACTTTAATAAATAATCGATAGCGCTTACATATACTGTTTTAAAGCATACTGGTTAACACTTGCTTTTTGTAATCATGGGTTCGGATACACTGTGAACGAGAGGGCACGTTTGCGCTGTTTCCGCTTCTGTCGCTTAATAGCCATCGAAGTTTCAACGGACGTGTGGGGTGCTCCGTTGACTTGATAGCCTTCGAAATCGCCCGTGTGGCAGCTCATGCTTGTCAGTTGAGTCAATAGACCATCGGTTCAATGGCCTTCCAAACGCCCGTGTGACACGGGTATAAGGCAAATTTTCGCTTACGCTGAACACCATGGGACCATTTGCTTGGTTTCCCATAGACTCAACGAAAAAAAAAAAGTTCGCTCAAGACGAACCGCCTAATTGTACTCTTCTGTTAAGACGAACTTTCACGGTGATCGACAGCGCTAGCGATTCTGCGAAACGGACACTGCAGGCGATCGAGAAAAAGCTAAAAATATTTAAAAGAAAAGCGTTTCCTGGCGCAAAGACGCGAAGCAAATCGCGACGCGAGGGCGCGAGATAAACGAAAAGCCAGTATCCCCCTCACCCCCAGCCTGTAGATGGGGGAGGTGAAGGCTTTGTCAGCAACAAAAGCAACAACAAGAGTAGGGGGATTTACAACTTGGACCCCCAAGCCATTGCGCCCTTCTGTATGGTGCTCTTTTGTTGTGTCCGCCATGTTCAGAGGGGCAAACGCAAAGGGAGTGGGGAAAAGAAAAAAGAAAGCGACAACGGGAACAAAATTTTTCTGTGCATTACAATCAAGTACGAAACCGAAACCACGTTTGCGGCACACTCCCGTAAGAGGGGTCAGGTGCATTGTCATCACCATCACACAATGGCAGCCAAGCAGATTTTGTGGTCAGTTCGTGTTGGTTTGTGCAGGACATGTGCATGTTGTATCTGTTCCCAGTGAAGTGCAAGTTGTGATGAGCCATTATGATTATGAAAGTGCACGACAAAGGAAGGCTATTTTGCACACTGAATATAGCTGCGTTGTGTCTTTTTCGTGTGCGCGAGGCTTGTGACCGTGAGTAGCATGATGGGATATCTTCAACTGCACGTCGATCGGGAAAAGTTACTACAGGCCGAAAACCGGAAAATATGAGGACCTAGAAGAAAACTTTGCAGACTTTCTTAAGCAACTCAGCGTATAGTGACTTTGTCAAGGCAACAGCACGCGACCGAGGCATATCCAGAAGTGATCTTAGAGCCAGCAAAACAGGCTCACAGAAGGAATGGTGACGCCCACGCTCCACTGCGCATGCGCCTACTCTCTCTCCCACTCTCCTCCTTAACGCAGGTGTTCTGTCGCCTTCTCTCTTCTCCTCCCCGCGCTGCAGCCGCGGCGCAGCCTCTCCTTCCACGTGATGAAGCCGTGCCGCAGCCAAATACAGCTTGTAACCCACTCTCTCCTCTCCCTCTCCCATTTCATGTGTATATAAGCACGTGCGCTTGGTCGGCTTCCATCATTCTCACTTCTCACAGAAACTTGGTGTGCGCGCCCCCAATGCTGCTTCGCATCCCCTCATGGTTCCCTTGAGTGGGAGATGGTGTAATTTTTTTTGCTAATTGTCAACATAGGAGCGTGCTACAGTTTCATCGTTAATATGTGGTAGCAAATATCTTCATGAGGATTTTTATGTTTGAACACGCGAAACCGGGTGCTCGTAAGATTCGTGTAAATACTCTGTTTGAAGGCATAGTTTTTATCTAGATGAGCCAAATAAATGCTTATTCTTGTCTTTTTGCCCACATTGTAATCTACACCATTCAGTGCTTTCAAGTAACATATTTGGATGCACTTGGCATGTTAGCATGTCTTTTTTCGGGAGCACTTCTGATAAGCTAAACCCCTGAGAGAGAGAGAGAGAGAGGAAAGATAGGGAGGTTAACCAGATGGTCTGGTTAACGACTCCATTTCTTGAATGTAACAAAAGCACATACGAAAGCTCGCATTATAGGCAGACGAGTCTAGCCAAGCCTCAATCATGGTCATGTGCTCTGCAAGGCAAGGTTGTACGATTTAGTGGGCTAGTTCCCATACAGTGCATTAGATGTATGCACCCTGTACATTTCTGAAAATTGACAATCGAGTCACGGGAACTTGCATCTTGTCCTCCTGAAAATTGTGTTTCCACCTGTCGCCACGCTTTGTGTTGTGGAAATTATATCAAACGGTCAAGGTTCATCCCTGGTTGCGCATGCGTTATCGCCGACATCTGTCTCAATTTTGTCAATGCGGGTTGGTGCTGCATGCGAAAAGTGGCACAGCTCAAGAAAGCTTCGACAACGAATATTTAATCGATGTCACGTGTGAGCTATCTTTTATGATGGGATGGAAATGTGGAATAGCGTGCGTACAAGCAAACAGCATCACAGAAAAAGTGACATTCAAAGGCTTCTGTGTAACGGCATGCTCGTGGCTTGGCATTTTTCTTGGTGCTAGCCTGTAGCAATGCTTTATACATCGAGGTATGCAGGTGCGTTTCAACAACGTCTTGAACATTGCTGGGCAAGACAATGAAAAAAAAGGCCGCCTGCACCGAGGCAAAACCTCCTGATAAGACGAACAGATGACCGCGGTCCCTTCGAGTTCGTCTTAACAGGAGTCTACTGTACTTACACGGGGAATCGTGTGCAGCTCACAACGCAACACCACATGCCATCCATTGCACGCCCACCTACGGGGAACTAAAATTCGCACATCAAACCTATGAAGCGATGACCAAACACACACTATCGATGCCTTGTGGACAGCAGATGCTCTAGTGGCACATCGGTTTTGTCACTCCTGTCACTTTGCCATAAATGACGTAACACACCAAATGTTGGGGGATTTTCAGCTCAAAGCCTCAACCTAATAAATAACGTGTTGTTTTCGAGGCTCTGGCAGTCTTGAGGTGCACGCAGCATTGGGTTTAACGCCACCGACTCAATTGTTTTGGTCCTGCGGGTTGCCACC
Source organism: Rhipicephalus sanguineus (assembly GCF_013339695.2). Taxonomy (NCBI): domain Eukaryota; kingdom Metazoa; phylum Arthropoda; class Arachnida; order Ixodida; family Ixodidae; genus Rhipicephalus; species Rhipicephalus sanguineus. Next base: position 129,773,122 of record NC_051179.1, on the reverse strand, counting down.
TGACACGTAGTGTGCCTCTTTACCTTGCGCCATGACTTGCGATCACCATTTCATCTGAAGCAATGAGCATCATACCGCTGCTGCAACTGCTCACCGCTTCAAGCAACCCCAGAACAGCCCTGCTGTAAAAAGGATCACTCATGCCGACCAAGCAGGGATTCAAAGACCACAGCCTCAAGCTAGTAACGTGTTGTTTCCTAGGTCAGTGAGTAGACACTTGCTTCCTATTGTTGGACTTCTAACTGGCTGCATATCCCCCAGTGTATTTGCACTGTTAACGCACTCGCATCGGCTGTTTCACTCAGCGGAGAAAAATTACGCAGCCATATAGCCTCGTGTGGCTCCGTTCGCGTTCATTTAGTCGCTGTTACTTCGTGTGTAACTTCGTGTTCATTAAGCAGGCGTCCGTAACCGCTATCGTGCGAAATAAGAAAAGAAAAGACGGTAGGCATGCGCAGAAAGCGCAGCACAGTCACAGCGAAATCTGGAAGAGCGGCATTTCTAGGGGCCGTTGTAAACTCTCTTGGGGCTACTAATACAAGTATATTGCAAGGTACACACTACGCCATAAATCATAATTCTTGTGAAGATGGGAAGCACACACTACGCCATTTGTCCTTCTGCGGAGAAGCGGGGTACCCGCCACACACCTGTAAGGCATCATGCGCACTTTGCTGATGCCGTGGCTGATGACGATGAAGATTTATGGCTGAGCCCTTTGTAATGGGTTGGAAGCTTTCAACGGCCCACTAGTTCCGTAATTCGCATTATGTGACACCCCGTCGTTGTTTCGCTCTCCCACCACGCTATAAAACTTATGTTAACGTAAGAAAGAGAGAGAGAGAGGGAAAGGACTTTATTGAGACCCTGAGGAAATGGATCTGGGCACCTTATGGTCTTCCTTGGTAATCAATACAAGTGCACTTACGAGGTGCCCGCTATTCTATAAATCATAATTTTTGTGAAGTAGGGAAGCAGCCACTAAACCATTTTTCATCATTCTGTGGAGAACTGTGGCACCCGCTAAACACCTGTAAGGCATTATGTGCACTTTGTTGATGCTGTGCCTGCTGACGATGAAGAATTATGGCTGAGCCCTTTGTATGGGTTGGAAGCAATCAACAACCCACTCGTGCAATTTGCATTGTGTGACGCCTGGTTACAGAATTCATGTTGTGTGACGCCTAGTTGTTATTTTACCCTTCTACCACACAATACTACATATGTTAATGTGGTTCTTTCCCGACATGAAGCCTGTATACGGTCTTTTTGCAAAGGAGTTGCAACCACCGGCATGGCTCTGGGTTAGAATACTGGGCTGCCACACAGACAGCCCAGGTTCGAACCCCGTTCCATCCTGAATATTTTTTCTTATTTCATTTCTTTTTCTTATCTCGCGCGACAGCGCTTATGGACAACGGCAGCGGCAGTGGCGGACAACTACGGCAACAAAAACAGCCGTTGAAATGGTCGCATAACAGCTTTCGCTGTAGAACGAAATAAGAAATGTGTTATTTTTCATATTTCGCGGGCTTTCTTTATCAGCCGGAAAAAATGTGCATGCAATTAGTACGTTGTTGAAAATAACGCAGTTAGATGTCATTTGAACATGCCTCTATATACCTCATTCACATTTTGATAATTACGTGAGTACTCGTCGAGTTATCAATATAATTATTACTAATTAATTATACCTCATTATCGAAAAAATTATTGGTGGCTACTCCTGTGCACTAAGAACAACATGAACAAGGTTCGCTTTGAATACCGTTCCACTTTTTTAAAATCATGCTGCGTGATAGTTGTGACACCTTATGTGTATTATATATATATATATATATATATGCGCATGTTTCTATTTATATTAGCCTTATTATTTCTTGTTCTGACTGAATATGTGCTCCACTGCTGAACTACCACTTTGAATACACGTTAACTTTTTTTTTTTGTTATTGTGTTCTGGTTATACCTGCTTCAATATGTGCACTGTAACTGTAACCGATTTATTGTATTTTAACTCCCCTATGTAATGCCTGCTCAGGCCTTTAGGTACTTCAATAAAAAATTTTGTGAATAACTATGCGAAGCCAGGTGCGCGATTCGAGGCCACCAATAAAATTAATTTGTAAGCAATCTGCACACCTCTCCAACCTTTATTTGGCATAAATGATGGAAACGTGCAAAGGAACGCACCCAGTGAGGTTTACTGAGATACACTGAATGTGAAAAATCGTCGGAGCTGGCCTTTAAACAGCTCTGCTGTAAAAATTCTGAGGTGCTGTAGGGTGGTATGCAGCGAATCGAGCAGGCACCCATAATTGGGGGAGCACACTGCAACGTCAATGCAGGGGTCTACAGGAATCTCGCACAAAGAGGAGGCTTCAGGTCAGGTAGGGTGACAACCTCCCAAACAGTCTGGTAGAGTACAGTCATTCTTATGGATCATTCTCTTCGCAATGGAGTGACTGGCGTGACATAGTACACGTTTGAGCCAGTAGGCTAACAACCACCTACGCCAAGCGGGAGCACAGCAACAAGCCCAGTAATTGGAACGGAGCCCGCCGGATGTCAGGACCTAATTTCAAGATTTACCCGCATTGGAAGCATCACGTGGGATGAATTGCCAGGTTTTTAAGCTATCCGTGAAACCATGCTCGTCCATCAAAAACCTCGCATAGCTGTGATGTCACCTAGCATAGCCATGGCATTGCACGTGACCTAGGCCAAGCTTCGCCCACCTGCCTCGGCACTGCGCATGACCATTCCTGCGTGCTGACTCATCGTCGTCGCACTATACCGATGTCAAGAGTGCCTGCTGCACTTTTTCTTCGCCATGTGTAGACCTAAACGAACTCCAAAAGAAGAAGCCGCGTATAAAGAAAGATAACGTGCAGCCAAGCTAGAATATGCTCGGATACATTGAGCCGAAGGGGCTGCTGCCAAGCGTCGCAGGCAAGTGGTAGAGCCAGGGTATGTCACTCAATGGAGATAATACATGCAAAATCGCTGCGAATCCGCACGCGGTCTCCTTGTGGTTGAGAACTTGCAAGTACCAAGTCCAGCAGAGCACCACTTCAGAGCATAACAGGCTTGATCCAGTTTCCGAGCACGTAACTTGGGCACACCTGCCACGTACAATGTGCAAAACCCAGTTATGCCTAGCCAAACATAGTGGTGCCTAGCAAAACCTAGCAAAAAAGCTTCTCATAACTTGAGAATTGACCAGCTTCGATGTCTTTAAGCCTTGCGCGACTTAATCCAAGCTTTGCCATTTTTTCGGATGCTGCATCATGCTATATATCCGTGCTATTGCATTCTGGGCATCGTTCTCACAGTGACCACAGAGACACACGGTAAATTCTATTCTTGGTTTAAAATTAAATGCAATTGCCAAAGGGCCCTGAAAGCACATGTCCTATGAAAATGATAGTCATTGTAATATAATTTAATTGAGGTTACATATTAGGTCCAAAGTTGTGTTCCGCTATGACCACTACGAACAATGCCACAATCCCTCTCATTATTCTGACAGCAGTTATACGGACACTTGAGGTGCAAAGCAGGTTACAAATCAAGTCTGAATAGATAACACCATCCTGCATCTCGCATCTTCTATGTCCGAGTGAAAGCAAGTACTTGCTGCGCTCTCACCACTTGCGTTGCATTCAAGTGACAGAAAGCATGAAAGTTGTTTCGCTCACTGGAGCATCCGTACTCCCTTACGTCAGTGTTTCGTAGAGCGATGTCATATCGGATCCTAAGGGAAGAGCTGCTAGCCTTACTTCGTGTAACATTCCGATTTGTTGCTATGGCACCCTTGCAGCGAAACCGGCTTCTTTTATCTTACGGCAAATGCGGAGACATACCTGAAGAAACAGCACGTGGTTCTGTTTGTGTAGCGATTGATGACAGAATTTTCTTTTCGATTGCTTGTGATGCTTTGTGGCGGGTTGGTAGTCCCACTTGAACGGATTTATTTGCACCACGGCCCGGCTCACACGCTGAGTCTAGTGATGTGTCTACAGCTTGTCCCGACTCACAAGCCAGATCCAGTGCTGCCTGATATATTGGCTCTGCTGCACAGTCATCCTGAAATAAATTGGCTTGCATTGTTGCGAGCGATAATGCCAAAGATTATTGCAGAGAAAATAAAGGAAAGCCTTCTTACATGATCTCTTTCGCTACAATGACTTGGTCTTGGCGTGTGCCCGATGATAGCATCTCCAGAGAGCAACTGTCCAAGAATCTGAAATAGTGTATGAAAAAAACAGTTAGTGAGGTATACGCACCAACACCGGAACTTATGGGAATTGTTAAAATACATACTTTTCCGACAAATATTAAAAATCTAGTGACACCATTTATACTTTTGTATAATCGCCTGGTCTTATGTTTTTCCGATTTTGTACCCAGCTTTTCCTTTAGTAATTGCCTTCAATTTTACTTAGAAACTCAAACCTATTATATTCTTCATGCAGTTTGAATTATGACACCTATTAGAACAGTATCGGATAGTGGAAGATGTTTATGGGAATCTCCTTGATTAAAATTGAAAATAAAGTGAGTATGGCTAATCGGCCTCTGCAGTTCTGAAAATAACTGTAAGAATATCTTCACCTTTACATATAGTCATTCCACATGCTCCTTTTACATGCATAAGCACTTCTAAGCAGACACAACAAGAACACTGCCCATCGCTTGTCACGTCAGATGATCGCAAGAATAATGAAATATGAATTAAGTAATCTTTCTCTCTGTCACAGCACGGCATGTCACACCACCTGTATATCTGGATCACAATCAGCATGGGAGTCATGTGATGTCACATATGGGTAGTGTGATGAATGAGATACAAAGACCGCACCCTTTCCTGGGCCAGCTTTTCGATTATCTGGTTCTTCTTCCTCTTCTTCATGCTAGCTGCCAGCGCGCCTGAACTCCACTGACGTTCTTCGTCATCACACTTGACCGTGACAGCAAGCACACAGAGCTGCTGACAGTGCCTCTGGTGGGCGGTGCTGGCTGCCTCGTGATGGTCGGTCTCGACCCCGCTGCAACGTCATGTGAGCTGTAAAACATGCATCTGGCGGCTGGCTTTGTCGCGGAAGTAACGGTGGTCGCAGCATTCCCAGAGGAAGAGGGCGGAACAGCATCCAAGGCGGCACCATGGGTGGCAAGGTCTCTCGGTGCTCCTTTTTGCTTACACCTGCATGATCGTTAACACCAGGAAGATGGTCAGGACATTTGTCACGCACCTTCTGTGGCTTTGGGGGAAATAAAAAGTAATTTTCTTCAGCCAAACTTTCCATACTATCAACCGGGCGCTCACTCTCCTCTTTTTCATCAGTGCCCAACAGCTCTGGAAGCGGTAAAGCTTGCTCTTTGGGTGCCGTGGCCGTGAAGTCCAGCGCAGGCTTCGTCGCGATAGATATTCCGTCCACAGGAAGTGGGATTAGCGACAGGGAAAATTTCTTGCGCTCGTGCCGATGAACTTTTTCGCTGAAAGCCTATGTGTTCGACATGCTGTACTCCATTGCGTGTATGCTTTGCTGGTCTGCAATCAGATGCTGCGGGTTTTTTCCTCTTAGTACGGCTGCTCTGACCATGTGACGGTTCTTGTAAATCTTGAGTTTCTATTTCGTGACTTCTTTTCCATCCTCACCTAGAAGACACAAGCGTGTCCAGGTGTCCTCTCGATGGGTGTTTGGTGTCAACGCAGCCCCTGTTACATTATGTGTCTCATTCGGCGCAAGGTGATATGGCGCACACTCAGTAAATGCTCTTGAAGCAGCACAAGAGGCTTCAATAGGCTTCAATGGGTCGACGAGCACGGAAATTGGTGGTATAGGCTTTTCCTGTTCCTTCACTAGAACATCTGCAAGTGTCCCAGCGAAGGCGAACCTGGGGTTAGTTCCTCCAACTGCGCTGGAATTGGAGTGGTCACGGCCTCTCTCACTGATACCATGGCATCGGATACCAGCACAAAGACTGCGTCCTGCAGTGGAGTGCAGTTCCTGTGGCCAACGTCTGAAGTAGGGCTGCCCGAGAAGCTCCGTGTCATGGGGCCGCAGGGCACGGTTGCAAGGTCGAGGTGGTTTCGCTCTCCATTCTGTTTTGCAGTTGGGAGAGGGTTGCAGGCATGCAGAAGAGGGCCAAACGCTGCTATGAATGGCGCTCCATTCTGGCCAGTACCGTTGCTCTATGCCTTCATATTTATGCCATGCCTCGGCGCCACCATGAAGACAGTTGTTGATGCCACAAGTCATTTTTGATTTTCCGGCCAGGCATGGCGCGTGCCGAGATCACGAAAACACAGCATTCTGGAGGTTCCGAAGGAGATGGTGAAGCAGCAGGCTGAAAGCAGGAGCTCAACGACAGCAAGTGGTCGAGCTGTTGTGTCATTTGCATGAGGACACACATGATTTTGGCGACACTGTCAGGTGAGGCGCCCGAAGAGCCGGCATTCACATACATGAAGTGTGCTGTGGTAGTAGCACTCAAGGCAGCGAGATCCACAGCCAGGAAAGCCTGGGCGGCATCCCCTCGAGGCTGAGACGTTGGAAGAGTCCTGGGTGAGAAGTTGTCGCGAGGGGAAGTGTGAACAGCGTTCCCAAGCAACAGGAGGCCGTGCGCTTCCTCAGAATGAGATGGTAGCATGGTGCCTGCCAGGTCGTACCCTGCAACCGCCGAAGAGGCATGAACGTCGTCTGTGGATTGCGTGATGGGTAGCTGCAGCAACGATTGCGTTGCTGGCTCCATCGCCGAGGAAGAGTGAATGGTGTTTCTTCAATAACGAGATGCGCAATGCCAATGACCCACAAGGACAGCTGCCTTCTGCTTTGGTTTTACAGCGAAAGCTGTTATGAGATCATTTCAGCGGCTGTTTTTAGTGCCGTAGTTGTCCGCCGCCGCCGCCGGTGTCCGTAGCCACTATCGCTCGAAATAAGAAAAAAAAAACTAAATAAGAAAAAATTGCAGGATGGAACGAGGTTCGAACCTGGGCCCTCTGCGTGGGAGCCCAGTATTTAACCTCTGAGCCATGGCGGTGCTTGAAACTGCTCTGCAAGAAGGTCCTATACAGGCTTCATTTCGGGAAGGAACCACATTAACATATGCAATATAGTGTGGTAGAAGAGTAAAATAAGCACCAAGCATCGCACAACGAGAATTTTGTAACAAGGCGTCCCACAATGCGAATTGCCCAACGAGTAGGTTGTTGAATGCTTCCAACCCATTACAAAGGGCTCCGCCATAATTCTTCATCGTCATCAGGCACAGCATCAACAAAGTGTGCATAATGCCTTACATGCGTTTAGCAGGTACCACGGCTCTCCTTAGAATGACGAAAAATGGCACAGTGCCTGCTTTCCTACTTCTCAAAAATTACAATGATTTATAGCGTAGTGGGCTCCTCGCAAGTGCACTTGTATTGGTTGCCAAGGAAGCCCATAAGCGCATGATCCATTCCTCGGGTCTCAGTAAAGTTCTTCGCCCCCCCCTCCTCTCTCTCCCACCTCAACGTATGTTATACAGCATGGCGGGAGAGTGAAATAGCGACCAGGCGTCAAATACGAATTACATAACTGGTGAGCCGTTTAAAGCTTCCAACCCATTACAAAGGGCTGAGCCATAATTCTTCATCGTCATCAGTCCTCGTGTCAACAAAGTGCACATAATGCTTTACAGACGTGTAGCTGGTGCCTCGCTTCCCTGCAGAATGACGAATAACGGCTTAGTAGGTGCTTCCCAACTTCACAAAAATTATTATTTATGGTGTAGTGGGTACCTTGCTAGTGTACTTGTATTAGTAGCCCCAAGAGAGCTTACAATGGGCCCTAGAAACGCCGCTCTTCCAGCTTTCGCTGTGACTGTGCTGTGGTTTCAGCGCACGCCTGGCGTTTTTTTTGCTGCAGATTGCGCCATTGTGATGAATGAGACACAGAGACAGCACACGTTCCTGGGCCATGACAGCTATTCTATTATCAGCTTTTTTTTCCTCTACTTTGCGCTAGCTGCCCACATGCCTGAAGACCAGCGTCGCTTTTTCTCATCACAGTATATATGTGTACATGGGTACTGAATAAAGGCATTCTATTCTTAGCAGGCTGAGTGATAACGTTATTACAACTCGCGACGAGGTTCTTGCGTACCCGCATAGGCGACAACCAAGTAGAGGGGCGGAGGGGCACAAACGGAAGCAAGCAAGCTGCACTTTCTTCCAGTGGAAAGTAACACGCATGTTCCTGGAGTAGGGCCCCGCCTGTTACCTAATGCCCAGCCGAGGTACTCGACCATGAGCAAAAACGACGGGACGTCGACCTCACAACCAGCACACGCAAGGAAACAATGAACCGATAAGTGACAAAGAGGTCTACTTCTCTCGAAACGCTGCCACTTAAGAAAATAGCGGAGTTCGACCTAAACATTCAAAACTTAGTCATAATCAAAGCATTTTAGGCATTTCTTAATGGCTAACGATATAGCCGAGGCAAAAGGCTTTCCCGTTGCTTGCAAAATCGCCCTGGAGAGGGAACTACCGGTGCGAGACACTGAGCAAATGCAATTGAAAGAACAAGAGATATCAGTGAACGTAGTCAAGAGCCGATCACATCAAGACCAGAGATCAGCTAATCCAAGGAAAGCAGAGTCTTCAAGAGCGAAAAATGTGATAGATGCGGCAGGGGACACTCGTGTAGGTGTGTTGGTACAAAAGCTCTATTTGTCGAAAATGTTGAGAAGTAGGTAATTTGAAAAGCATGTGCCCAAATGCTAAAGCGAGACCAAAGAGCATGCATGCGCTTGAGTGTTCTGACGAGGGCTCAGAGCATTTATTCATTCATTCTCTTTAGTTTCCAGAATAAAACAAAAAATATTACATTCTGGTTGGTCTCCTGGGCTAAAAGCTGTAATAAAACAGCTTGACAAGGGCCCAGGAGACCAATTACATGGCAACAAGTGACAGCTGAAGAGATTTGCAACAAATGCACAATTCACATCACACATGGTAGAAAAAAAATTATTTACATAAATAAAGCATAACAATATCTGTGTAAGCGTGACAGGAAATGTTTTTGTTTTTTTTTTGCAGTGTAGAATGGCCTCATGAGCTTTTTTATACATGCAGCATGAACTGTACCATTTGGTTAATGCAACCCAATCATGTTATGAAGTGAGCATACAAGTTGAAGGGCACGCACTGAATATGCAAATTGACACGGGAGGATAGCTCAACACGGACACATGCCGCTGCTTTTAGAAATCTGACATATTTGAATCGCAAGGTCACTGAACAAGGCATTTACCCTAATGGCGCGAAGAAGAGGGCAATCTTACAAGCTCCCGAGCCCACTACAGTTAGAGAGCTTAATGTGTATTTGGGAATGTGGAATTTTTATTTAAAGCTTCTCAAGAAAGCTTCTACAGTAGCGGAGCCGCTCTATAGACTACTAAAAAAATTTTAAAAATGGTCACGGGAAAGAGAATGCACGACACGTTTAAAGCAATGAAACTCTTGCTGACAAGCAGCAAGGTGCTGAACATTCTATGACGTCAAGAAACCGCTCACAATGCTTTGCGATGCGTCGGCCTACGGCTTAGGTGGCGTGATTTTTCACGGTAATCATGTCATGACCTGTGAATCGTATTCCTCATACACTGATGTCCTCCAATTCCAATTTTGGCAGATACCATGTTGAAGAGTCGACCACTAAAGCGTCCAGACGTAGGCAGCTAGATAGATAGATGGAAACGGTCAAAATGCCCTTCGATCGCTAAGGAATGCTTCGCATTTAAAATGACGTTCTGCAGCTTTCATCGAAGTTCCACGTCACCTTCGTGCCGTGTGTTCTACAGCTACTCTGGTCATCCACTTTCGCAGAGTAGAATGGCCTCATGAACTTTTTTATACATGCAGCCTAGTAAGCTCCAACATTCGACATCTCACCTCATGTTTTCGCCTCTTCGAGAATGCTGCTCTCGGTGCCTGCGATTCGTTCCGTTCGTAAACGAACGTCGACGGCACCACGCCAGGCCTCAGTGGAGCAGATTTCACAGGAGATCCCATTGCACGCATTAGCGATAAACTGATGGTAGTCACTGTCAAGAAAATGTTTTGAGCAGAGAACAGTGGTAATCGAAGGCTTGAAAGTGCTTCCTTTCACAGCAGCGATCCACTGAGGAGATTGTTTTTCCACATTTGGGAAGTTGTGAAAAAGTAAATCGTCTCGGCCGCCGATGCCCGTTCAGCCGTAGGCAGTGCAAACGGCCGACATGGTGATGATACGCTGTTGTTCGTCGAGTAGCAGTTCTTCGAAGCCTAAACTTAGGGTGTACAGGTCGATTATTCAGGACAAGAAGGGCGGCTGACGCGGGAAACTTGCACACGGTGACGGTGCGAGCGGCCGGGACGCGACTTCTCTGCAGCGGCTGAGTGTAAACTTGGTGTAAACAAACTGCCCCTATTCGCGTTTCGTGGGCGCTGCCATCTTGACTTCAAGAAACAAAATCGCAGTGACTATTCTGTGGTCCAGACCACAGAATAGAGTGCAGCTTTATTCTGTGGACCAGACCACAGAATAGAGTGCAGCTTTATTCTGTGGTCCACACAATAAACTTGCGCGCTGTGGGCTGTGCGGAAATGTTCTGTAGCCCAAGCAGCCCACCTCTCTTGACGACGGTTTTCTGTCACAAATTGCAAGGGTTCATTCTGTGGTCTGGTCCACAGAACAGGCGCTGTTAATGCCCTCAGAAGGAACTGAGCCCACCCCATGAAGACTTCGATTTGCCAACGCTCGAGCTCCCTTGACGACAGCTTCTCTCGCGAATCTCAATATGTGCTCGCCGTTTTGTGAATCGCTCTTGAAGACGCGTATGCGTGAAAGATTCCAATGTTTTGACATATGTCAGTATTGATATCAGCCGCAGATAAACTTGTTATTGTGAACGGAAGCAGCAAAACGAATGCCTATAATGATAACAAATGACAACGGTTCTAAAATTTCGTGAACCTGATCTATCGCGTGCGGAACACTAAAGTCACTTTCACCACAGTACGTTTGTGTCATGTGAAAAAGTACACAAACATTTGCACGGGATACTCGAACTTTGAGCAATCCTTCTGAATGGGCGCGGTCATAAATCACCCGTAAAAGAACGCTAATGCCACCGCGAAAAGAAAACAATAACAGCAAATGACAGCGTGTATAAAATTTTCTGGCCTTGATCCATCGAGTACGCAACGCTTAAGCCACTTTCGCCGCAGTACACCTGTGTCAAGCAAAAAAAAAAGCGCAGTAAGATTGGCGAGAACCTACTAGTTGTCACTGGACACAGCACACTTTGTCACTTAATTAGATACACTTGCATGCGCCGTATAATTACGAGTACTTGTATGATCGTCAACGTCTGAAAACTTTACAGAAACAGCTAAAATAGCCCCTTGCCTATCTCAGTGCACTTTTTTTGCACGACATTATTGCACTGCGGTGAAAGTGACTAAAGTGTGTCCTGACGCGAGAGATCAGGGCCAGACTATTTTAGTAGTGTCGCCCTCTGTCGTTGTGATTCCCTTCTCGCGGTGGCGTTGACGCTGTTCTTAAGGAGATCTGTGGCTGTGTTCGCACAATCGTGGGGATGGCTCAAAATTTGAGACTCCCGTGCAGATCTTAGTGCACATTTTCTTTTTGCATGACACAGATGTACTGTGGTGAAAGTGACTTAAGTGTTTCGCTCTCGATAGATCAGGTCCAGAAATATTTAGAACCGCTGTCATTTGTTATTATACGCGTTCTTTTTGCTGCTTCAATTCACGACAAGTTTACCTGCTTTGGCATGTCAGACCAGCAAGCATGCCAAAGGTGGGCTTCGCCTTCGTATTTCGAACCTTTCACGCATAAGCGTCTTCCATCTCGCGTACTATGCCCGGAAATGGCCTCCTTGGTCCGGACTTATTCACAAAGCTGTGAGCGAATATTGCGATTCGCGAGGGAAGCTGTCGTCAAGAGAGGAGGGCGCAGTGCTTATTCTGTGAATTAGACCACAGAATAAACCCTACCAATTTGTGAGAGAAACCCGTCATCAAGAGAGGTGGGCTGTTTGGGCTACAGCGATGTCTGGTGCGCACGGTCCACAGCACAAGTCTAGGGTGGCTCTAACAAGTCTCTTTGGTGTGGTCCACAAAATAAAGCTGCACTTTATTTTGTGGTCTGGTCCACAGAATAGATTGGGACTCTATTCTGTGGTCTGGTTGGTCTGGTGCGCAGAAACCGTCGTCAAGAGAGGTGGGCTGCTTGGGCTACAGAACATTTCAGCACAGCCCACAGCGCGCAAGTTTATTGTGTGGTCCACAGAATAAAGCTGCACTCTATTCTGTGGTCTGGACCACAGAATAGTTGCGAAACAAAATTACCAAAAGTGCGTATGTAAACCACGTGACCATCAGCGACAAATAGCGGCTGCAGCATAGGGCACGGTACGGTGGTAGAATAGGACAGCTGGTCAAAAGAGCGCCGTAAGCGCATCGCCGAACTGCTCGAGTTGCTCGCGGCCGCCGCGAGGTTCGTAACGGGTTTCTGGGCCGAAGGACGCGCATCGCAAGCTTTCGCTGTGTTATTTTTCTGGCTCTAAAGCGTTGTTTGTGTTTTTAATAGCATGTGGCTGTCTGCCAACTGCGCCCACAAAAATAAGCGTGCCAGGCTTTATATATGGAGCTTACAATTTTTTAATCGGCGCGAGTAATCTCGCTAACACATAGTGCCGATCGCAAGGGACGCGCGTGTATTTATCGATTTATTAGATGCGAAGTATCTTATGGCGGAGTTCAATCCGTGGTGGTGTGCGGCGTGACCACCCTTACTGCGCATGCGCATACCCTCTCTACACACCTCCTCTCCACTCCTCCTCACCATTGCTCCGGTCCTATGCCCTCTCCCTTTCCCCTCTCCACTCCCCCTCCCCCTTTCCACTCCGAAACGCGGGCTAGACATGCCGAAATTCTCTCCTGCGCAACGCCGCGATGAGCACCAGCGCATGCGCGTCTCCTCCTCCTCTCTCTCCTCTCCTACGCTGCCCCCCTCTCGCACGCCTGTCGACCGCGTCCCCGCTCGCCCTGTGAGAATTAACGGCCAGGCTATGGTGGCTAGAGGCACCATAGCCAGGCTAGAGGGAAGACAAGACGCGCGTAGCGTTCCTCTTCGCGTTCCACGACGCGAGGTCGGTAGCATGCCCAACGAACGCCAACGGAACGCAATCGTGCAAATGCTCCGGCTTCGCATCGCCTCATGGTCTCCTTTAGTGGGAAATGGTGTAATGTTTTTTTTTTCGGAAGCATGAAAATTCCTGCCGGCGAGTGTACAGACTGAGAGAGAGAGAGAGAGCAACTTTATTTTTAAAATGCCCGGCGAGTTCTTTGGGGGTGTAAAGAGTAAAAAAATATATATTCGGCTTTCACGTTATTGTATGCAGAGCTGGACTTGTGGACATCGTTAACTTATTATCTTTATACCTACTACTAACGAACACTACTTAATCGCTTGTCGAAACGGCGGTTCCAGCGACACCCCGTGTTCAAGAATTTTTCATTTCTTTAAGCATGCATTGATCCATATGTTATACTGAACTTCTGCCTTTTCTTTTTCTTTTTTTTTTTTGAGTATCACTTTTGCTGGCTAGAGAAGCTCCGAAAATTATTCTGATGCCATGTTCCATCCCAGGCGTTCGTCTAATTGTCACTCTTGACAGTTAACAGCTTACGTTTTTTATTGCGAAACGCTGGCATGGTGCAACGAATTGACTACAGGAGCTATAGTGCCTAGAATATACTTACTAGTGTGCCGACCGCCGAGGGTTTCCAATGGGAGACGCTGGCACCGACGGTGATGCCTTCCACTGGACGCCACCAGACGGCGACACTCTTAGGGACCATGCTAACCGAGCGGCGCATCAAGCCAAGCGTGCGCGTTGCACGCGCGTCGCTGAATTGCGCTGCGGATGCCCGTTCCACGGCCGCGTTTTTTTTTTTTTTCATGTAGCGGCCGTGCCCGTTCGTAAGCGTAGTCGGTTGTGATCACGGAGTTAAGAAATATTCCGTTGCTGTAAACTTGTGGGGCGTTGTCGCTTTCGAGCCAGTAGCTTGTCATTGCTAGGTTTCTTTCCTGTGCGCACGCTTCGCACTTGTTTCTGTTCACAGAACCGCGACGTGGTCGCAGAAAACGAGGCGTAAATACAGCACCTGTTTTGTCCCATATTGTACGAGTGGCTACCGCTCAAACAACGAGCGGGTCTCATTATTCAGCGCTCCTGTGGACGCAGAGATTTAAATAAGTTTAGCCGAGTGGGAGAATAATATAAAGAGCACAAATCGAAGACTAACTCCGGCGGCTGTCGTTTGTGAGAAGCACTTCAATAATTGCTACACTGAGCATCGTTAGGTGATTACATAGATAATTAGTAAAATATGTGTCGTTAGGTGATTAAATAGATATTTAGTAAAATATGTGTCGTTAGCTGATTAAATGGATAATTAGTAAAATATGTGTCCTTAGGTAAATAAACAGATCATTAGTAAATGTAAGGTAATTAGCTGCAAATTGCCGTGAATTTAGCATTTGTAGTCATGGGTCGCATATAACAGAATTTTTCGAAGAAACAGCCGGTATCGCGCAGCGTATTATCACGTACGAACGCTATTTCTGGAATATAGCGTTCAACGCTTCCTACGTAGGGCAAGATGGCGGTAAGCGAGAGCCGTCCACTTCGAATCTTTGTAGCCGTCGTCTGCAACTTATTCAAATAATGTTCGTATTTCATTTAGATTTGAGTAATGAGGCGTACCGCCGATAAAATGCTCCGTTTTTGAGATAACGCTGCATTGGGACGCTCACGTTTTCTGTAGCAGCGCAGAGATCGGCGTCCGCTCACGGCCAGGCAGATACGTCAGGCGTCGGTCAGGCGTATGAGTGCACGCCGTCTCGGAATTCTCGAACGCGGCATGTCGAGCCATGGTCCTCAACACTTCTGCAAACGCGCTTGGTGACTTTGGATCAGCGTCTGGTTCGACAGTGCCTAGCCGTATGTGCTTGAGCGTTAGCGCCTTCCGCTCTACTAAAAGACATTGGCACGCAGCGCGTTCCGTGCGTTAGCGTTGAGACCACGCTAACGCTACGTAAGCGTTATAACTGTGCGTACGATCGCTTGTTAGTGCTACGAAATCACATTCCTTCGATTACGCTTTGCACCCCAACCAACGTTCCGTAGCGCAAAACTGCATTGGGACAGCCCGTCGGCGTCCCTCACAGGCGCGCGCGTCGGCTAGAGACGCCGCTCGGCATAGCATGGTCCCTACGGCTTCGCCGTCTGGTGGCCGCCGGTGGAAGGCATCATTCTCCGTGCCACCGCGACGCCCGCGGTCGGCACACTAGTAAGTATATTCTAGGCACTATACAGGAGCCCACGTTTCGACAAGTCAACTTGTCTTCAAGTTGCAGACTTGAACAACACAAGTCCGCGGACCGCTTGTCGAAACGGCTCTAGCGACGGCTCCAGTGTTAAAGAATTTTTCATCTCAGCAAAATTGGTGCTCTTCTTGCCGCATAGCAACAGGCTTAATCCTTTGTGCTTCAAGACCACGTAAGCATTTAAATGTCAACTCATTTTCATTACCGGCGTCTTACAGAACGAGTTACAGTGCGCTTCCAAAAGTAAATATATTATTTCAACAAATGTTGATCATAACGAATATGTTGGCCACTTGGAATTCTCATGGAGCAATGGAATCGATTACTTGTTCCAACAACCTGCTCACAAAAGGCACAGTGATGTACTACAAGGTGTCTTCATCAAGAGATGTGTAACAGAACAAAACTCGGAAGGCTGCCTTGGCAAACACACAAGCACAGCACCAATACTTCGTTTAATCGTCAAACATTTGTAAACGCCAAAAGCAGGCGAATTTGAAGAGCTGATTTTGTCTCACTTAATGTAGTAAATTTAGGCATGTTCAAGAACCTTGTAGAGGCAAAATTAACTAGTTCCTCACCAGTGGTGTGTCTCACAATCAAATCGTTATTTTGTGAATACCCGGAATGTTAATTTCATCCTGCACACAAAAGACACAATGAAACAGGAAAATGTTTCAGTCAAGCATGCACATACACCAGTATACTGAAAAAACAAAAATACGGCAGATCCCACGCAATGTGGGAATCGATGTAATGCATGTAATGCGAAGCAGCCGGTAAAGAGCTGCTACATCGCCTTGTTTGTCTTTCTCAAGTGAAGTCATTCATGCCATGGCATCTAGTTGACTACATATATATCGCATGTTTGACATGCATGCATGCATCTACAGTCCGGTATATACCATAATGAAACGTAAATTCTGGAATATACAATGCATGACCTGTCATTTATGTTCATCACGCACTAGTGTCATGCCATACCAATTTGGTATATATTGTCACGTGGTCGTGACGTCGACGAAGGCAGCAGTCATCACGTCCGGGATGAAACTCTTTATTAGGCCGAACTTGTGGCCGGGAAACTGAAAGTCAAGCTACAGCAATACACTGATAGCGGCGAACCGAGCGTCGACCGTCGATCAACTGACTAGCGGTGAAGCGCGTCGGCATTTAAACATGTGCCGTCGAATATTCCAGCGTTATCGCTGCCTGTCGCGCAAATTCTAGAATAAGCTCGAGTGTGCGCGTCTTGCGTGCAATCTTAGCAAAACGATCTACAATGATCGCGAAGCTTCTCGAACAATGAGGCGCAGTTCGCGCTGAGCGTTGCTGACAGTCTTTGTGGGCGAAAACCGAATACAGCAAAAGTGATAAGAAACGCACGTGGCAATATCAAGCGGGTGAAACGCCACGAGTGCACCGTGAGCGTGGTATGTAAATCATGCCATACATGACATGCAAGTCATGGTTTTCATGTTGCCACCTCTCATTTAGGTTCATCATACAGTCGCGCAATGGCAATTTGCGTGCCCTATACCTGAAAGATCATAAAAAACAACTTAAGCAAGCTTAATTATGCCGTTAATTATTACGTACGACCATGTGTCTTAATTGTCAAAAGACAAACACGACGCCCTAGAACAGCTCTGCAGGCCATTGACTACATTATTATTCTGCCCCTTTGGACGATGAAGCGGTCGAATATTACCTGCCCTTTGATGGTCCAAGGGGGTAGTACCATTCCAGAATTTTAGCACTATTGCAATTTTTGACGTTATATACAGCAGTATTACTAAAAGAAGTGGCAAGCAGTTGTAAGACTTGCATTATTCGCTACGAAAAGGCTCCCGCTGGGATCCTGCGCTGACGTGCTATGCAGTGAAGGCCAGCCAAAGGCAAACTTCGTACGACCTTGCGAATGTTCAGTTAGAAAATTTTTTTCTCGCTTAAAACAAAAACTACTAGTTAGGTTCTTCTCGTTTGTTCCACTCGCCTCGCTGGTTGCGCGACATTTGCTGCTGCCGCCAAGGAAGCTGAAGACGAGAACTTTTCATCTGCTGGCATCTTGAGGAAACGACCGCTCCGACATCATCTGGATAGAGACGTTTATTCGTTTCTCTTCTCCACCTCCTGTCACTGCACCCCTGCTTTTATTCCCTGTCTCCCCATTCAAACACTCTTACAGTCCAATCGGAAAGCAGGAGTAACTCTCTCCTTGTCTCCCGGTCGGCTGCCGCTGAGAACACCAGGCTCGGATTCCTTCTCGCCACCTCCTCGCAGGAACTATGGTGTACTAGAATACAGGAACCACCGCCTCTCGCCCGCTCGTCGGTTAGCCGCCGCCGCTCAGCTCCATTCCACCCCGGTTTCCAGAATGTTCGGCCTCAGGCGTTTACGGGTCGTCAATACAATAGGCCGTGCATCATTGCCGCCGCCTTTGGCTGTCACAGCGAAGGCGCAAGTGTACCTTCCGTCCCTGGGCACCATATTTGACCCCTTCGGGAGACGTGGGTCTTCGCGTCCTTTGTGACCAGCAGACAGTCGTCGTTCCACCATCCGGTACCACCGCCTCCGTGTTGGCGCAGGCACGCCGGCCGCGGGGCGGGTAACAATATGGAGGTATTCGGCGAACGTACGAAGTTCGACCCCAACACTACTCTTTTCAAACTTCCTGTACGTCATAACCACAAAGCATACTACACAAAGATGCAAAAGTCATATTTTTACTTGAACCGCTACATTGTGAAAATGAAGCCGCAATATGGGTCAAAACGCTATTTTCCCCAAATTTGTCACAATATTAGGCAACGTTTCTTCTTTCGATCCCGCAGTATTTTTATCACTTACAGCTATAGGAATCTATAAAGCCCTCAATGTGAATATATTACTCGCGGAAAAATCGGTGCCCTTTTTAAGAATTGATAAACATGCAGCATCTTGCGACTTTTCGTCAAGGCCAAAAATAATGGAAGTTGAAACAAAAACGAATAAACTATCATAGTCCTGGAAGAGCAGCGCCTTGAAATTAAGAAATTCGGCAGATCCCACGCGTTGTGGGAATCGGTTTAATGCGAATCAGTCAGTAAATGCTTCTATGCTATACTTTATGGCTTTCAGCCAAGCGTTACGAGGTGGATCGACGTGTTTTTGTAAGTGTAGTAGCTGTGTGCACATCGTGGGCTTACCAGGCACGTCGACAACACTAGCGTTTAAAGGGTAACTTATGGTGTGACGTAACGTCAGCACTCACGTTAGAGTACTTGCGTCAGTATTATCGAACTATATAAGCTCACTTTATGGTGCAATCATGTGAATATCATGCGTAAATTTCGTTAATGTATTCCTCCGGGGTCGAGTAATGCTTCAATATAGCTTGCTGAATGATATAGGAATACAAATATATACTATAAAAGCGGAGCCAACACTAGAACCACAGACGTTAATCCGATATGATGCCTGTATCGTAGGAGCACATATGTAGTATTTATTGCTTTCTTGTAAAATTAGATAGCAGGCACCACAACCACAATTGACGTTGCACACACATTACGCCAGCAGAGGCTGTTTTTCCAAACCAGTTTATAGACATGGCGTGGCTTTGTGGTAGTACAGCTCACTGCCACGTAGAATGCTTAATTGGGCTCGATTCCTGCTGGGATCCTAATTTTTCGGGTCAACCCTGCCGATGTCGGTTTTTCTTAACGCTCTAGCATAAAATTACCGATGTCTCTTCTCGCCGTTGCTGGGTAGATATAAACTGTCCATTACCTGCGGCGCGTACCCGTACACCGCGGCCCGTGGTAAACGGGTATGTGCCACACGTGTCTGAAGGAAAGGGTTTGACGACGTACGCGACAGGATTTTCACGTTATTCATGTCTTTACCCGACAGTCCACACTAAGTTAAGGAGGCGATCATGAGAGCGCCCAGACGTAGGCGGCTAGATAGATAGATAGATAGATAGATAGATAGATAGATAGATAGATAGATAGATAGATAGATAGATAGATAGATAGATAGATAGATAGATAGATAGATAGATAGATAGATAGATAGATAGATAGATAGAAACGCTCAAAGTGGCGAATGTTCGCTAAGAAATGTTCCGCATTTAAAAAAATTGTTTCGTCGTAATGGCTAAAACCAGTAATTTTATATTGTTATTTACGACACAGTGTCACTACCGTGCCCCTAAGGTCCCTAGATAAAACAAATTTTTTTATCTAGGGACCTTACGTACGTGCCCCAAGTTCGAAGCGCCCTCTAGGCAACACAAATTTTTCTTTCCAATATAACGACTCAAAACTACTACTGACTTTCACACATACCAGCCCAATTCATTTCAGCGTGATTGGAGATGGTCGGAAATTTACCCGGTACACTTGATATGGAATAACCCATAGAATATATATATATATATATATATATATATATATATATATATATATATATATATATATATATATATGTGTGTGTGTGTGTGTGTGTGTGTGTGTGTGTGTGTGTGTGTGTGTGTGTGTGTGTGTGTGTGTAGGATGCCGGCCTAAGCGGAAGGCCCCGCCCCCCCTTCATTGAAGTGTGACTTTAAGCCATAATGGTTTTTGTTGGCTTAAAGACGGTAGTTTAAGATGCAGATATAGTACGATGTTTCCAACGCGTACGTGGTAGTACACGCCTCGCCGGTAAGGTGAAAAGCTCGAGACTTTAGACGGCGCGCGTTGTTGCGGCCGCCGCCGTGCACTCTTTTCTCTCGTTTCTGTTAGGTGTTTTCGTGGTTTGCCTACATCTGCGATGACGTTTTACGTTAACAGAATCGAGTGAGTGTACGTGACTGTGGGAGCTATGTGCGGTAATTCCAGCATATGACATGTCTGATCTCGACGTAGACGGCGTCCGCGCGCGCAGGGTGTCGTTCGGGCGCTCGTACTCACATGTGTTTATCTGAGTATTTAAGGATAGATTACGTTTGTAAAATAGGCGGTCAGTAACCGGTCACGACGTGCCCCCGACTGCCGGAGGATGCGCTTGGGTGTTGGAATATGCTAGTGCAAAGCCGGGCTTATTCTGAAAGCAAATTTTGAAGCGATTTCTCATGAAAGAAGTGCTCTGATTTGCGCATAGCCAGTGCCTATTACGAAACGAATTTCCCGCCTTCTTTTAGTGAAAATTTGTTTTCGTTGCGAAATTATTTAAAACGAAACACACGTGTCAGATGTGTGTACAGTAACCGTGTGTTGAACAAAGGGTGGGTTTAAATACAAATATTCAGTGTGTGTGTGCACGTGTGTTGGTTGTTACCAGAATCTCGGATCCCTTCCCCCGGCTCTTCACTCCATTTGACAGCTACACTCGGGGAAACGAAGGTGTCACTATGGTCTGGCGCCTCGCCACTCATGATGGGAAAATGAACAGCGGAGTTCGACCTGTCAACGAGGCAGCCGGTCCTATATTTCCTTTGGTTGGACAACACGACGTAGGAAAAAAAAGTGAGTGACACCCACGCAAGGGAGCCTAAACCAATTTCGTTTGTTGTTTAAAAGAGGTTCACATCATCTTGTGCTGCAAGTTATCGCTTAAGTGACGTGTTACAAAAGCTACTATTTGCAAGTTGTGTTTCACACGATAACGGCAAAAAACTTGGTTCCTTACAATGCCTGTTTGCATTCGTTGTTTTGTTGTGAGCCTTCATTATGTCAAGGGCATGCGCATGGGGGGGGGGGGGGGCAGGGGGGCGGCCGCCCCCCCTATTCACCAAGGCGGGGGGGCGAAGTCAGCCTCACACATTGACATAATAGGGAGGGGGTGCGCTGCGACTCGGGGGGGGGCGCAATGTCAGCGCCATACATTGACATAATTCGAAGGGGGGAGGGCGCTGCGACGAACATTCACCCCCCCCCCCTGAAGGGGAACTCTGCGCACGCCTATGATTATGTCTGTGTAAATCACTTACGGTGTAGGTTTTGCAAACTCTTACTGCAATTCCGTTTTCTCATCATAATGTCACGATCTGCTTTTCAGATACAATTTTTCATGGCTGCTCACGATGAACAGGAGCGACAACAAAGCAAGTCACAAGTCTGATGCTTCCAGGCGTCACCACTTTTTTTTATTTATTCATAATCATAAGGAATAAATATGGAAACGTGATGCCGATTTCTGCAGTTTATTTTGCACCATATGAAACTATGCACATCACTGTCACACATTTTAGTTGGCTATACTCATACAAGCATGTAAATAAGGAACACCTGAACGGCTTAATTGGAAATCACAGACCATCTTTTCGCGCTTTCTAGATTACTCTACTGGAAAAGACATGATGTTTTGACAAGTTCCATTCAAATAATGCTAAAATTGAATTATTCTTTTTTTTTGCAGTCGTTGGGCACAACGGCAAGTATTATTGGACTTGCCTAAAATGAATACTTCACTATTTCCAACAGTAGTCGGGCAAAAGTAGAGATTGGGTCAATTGAGTAACTTAAAATAGTTGTGGAGTCGCTTGACGCTTTGATGTCTGTCTTTTGACCCCCGTAGGAGTGTTACCGGCAAGAGTTGTCTGACTCCCTCATAAGTGGTAATGTGATCCCTCGGACAAGAGTCCTTCCACTCTTCTTGGAGGGTCAGGTACTCTCCTAGAGCGCGCCGACTCTGACCCACCAAGAGAGTCACAGTGAATCTTTAAAGAGAGTCGTATACGTGGCAAGTCAGAACTCTCCGAAAAGAATCACCTATACTCTTTTTTTTTAGAGTGTGTGGATTGGCGGAAGAAGTTTTCCAGTTGTTTGATTTTCAAGAAAGCGTGCCACAACAATAATGAAAGATGGGTTTTTATTGTGGCCCTGTGCACATTATTCGCTTAATACGCACGGCTCTCTTTGCACTACCCAGTTAGCGTCAGGGCTGTGATGAGGGCCCTGGTGGCGGTGTTTTTCGCAGCGCCGCCTGAGTACAGTCGTCTACCCTTCCCACATGTACACGGTCTCGGCGCCGTGCACTTCTCTGTGCACCCGGCAGGCGCCTTGAAGTTAAAACCAGGATGCAGCATATTGTCACGTGACAGGCAGCAGGTAGCTTTTTTTTTAATTCACGCGGTCGCTCATCCGCCCTGCTTTGAACGGTGCACTGCATGCGTGTGTATGTCTGTTGAACGCCGGGCAACGTGTACAGAAGGAACTCCGTTCTCTCTGTCGTTCCTTCGTAAACGTAACGAGTTACCATTACAGTTACACCTATTCTTAATAGAACGGTCACGTTCCTCTGTTCCTCCCAAAAGGAACTAGTTCCTGGAACATCGTTCCTAGTAACTCCGTTCAATACAGCACTCGATAAACCCGAACGAATAAAATGGCTCCACATTGAGGCCCCATTACTAGGGTGTACATTGAAGCCACATATTAGTTCTGATGTCCCTTTAACTTGAAAGCAACAAGAGCAGAAAAAAACGATGACTGGGCAAAATTCATAATGATGTAACACAAGATTCCCATTGTGGACTTGGGAGAAATCCCATTACACATTAAATACCTGTATGCTACCTGAAGGTGTAATATCTGATATCTTTGAGACCCTCACTTCAGCAATATTTGGGAAGAAGAGGAACCAACCTGGCCACCTGCGTCAACCTCTCTCAACCCAGCTCTCATTTGCTTCCTTAATCAATTCAATTATGTAAAAATTAGGTTATATTCAATCTTGGTTTCCGTGGTTCTCATCTCTTGGATTCATTATGATTGTGGTTTACAGTAATCAATCGCTTACATATCTTCTCGTTCAGTTTGTACATACTAGTTTGCAAACAGTGAGAGAAGCGGCCACGGAGCCATATGTATAAAGTCCAGAACGCCTTTAAGATGAACGTAATGTGCCTTTTGCGATGCAGCGATGGCGTAGTGGTAGAGCATCAGCCTCGCATGCAAGAGGTCCGTGGTTCAAATCCCGGTGCTGGACAATTCCCAACCGGATTTTAAAAAATATCATCCGCGTGATGATGGAATTGCCTAAAAAGGCCTAGGGTGCAGCCTCACTGGCGACCACAGCCAGTAATGCACTCCCTCACCAGAGCAGGATTGGCCACCCTGGTGTAGTACTTGGCCACTACCTCCCACATGAATACACCAATTAACCCTCGGCCCTCAGTCCCCAGCGGCTGCGAAGCAACTGACCAAGGCGGCGGTCAGACCTGCGAATCAGCAGAGGGTGCTAAGAATCTCTGGGTCCGGACAGGCCGCCATTGGAATCTGAATTTGGCTACGTATAACGCTAGAACTTTATCTAGTGAGGCGAGTCTAGCTGTACTATTCGAGGAATTAGAGGGTGTTAACTAGGATGTAATAGGGCTCAGTGAGGTTAGGAGGCCACAGGAGGCTTATACAGTGCTGAAGAACGGCCACGTCCTATGCTATTGTGGCTTAGCCGACAGAAGAGAACTAGGGGTGGGGTTCCTTATTCATAAAAATATAGCTGGCAATGTAGAGGAATACTATAGCATTAATGAGAGGGTGATATGTATCGTACTTAAGTTTAATAAGAGGTACAAGATGAAAGTGGTACAGACCTACGCGCCTACATCCAGCCATGATGACCAACTGGTTGACCGCTTCTACGAAGACGTAGAATCAGCAATGATGGTGAACTGTGCATAGGCAAAAATCAGATATATGCATTAAGAGACAAGGAAGGCAAGGTCACAACCAATATCGATAGAATAGTTGAGGTAGCGGAAGAGTTCTACAGAGATCTGTACAGCAGCCGAGACAGTCGGGATAATAACGTAAGAAGCAGTAATAGCCCAGAGGAATCTGACATCCCACCAGTATTGACAGGAGAAGTAAAGAAAGCCCTAAAGGGAATGCACAGAGGCAAAGCCGCTAGTGAGGATCAGGTAACATCAGACCTGTTGAAAGACGGTGGAGAGATTATGTTAGAAAAACTGGCCGCCCTGTATACGAAGTGTCTCTCGACAGGGAGCATACCAGAATCTTGCAAGAATGCCAACATAATCTTGATCCATAAGAAAGGAGACGTCAAGGACCTGAAAAATTACAGGCCCATCAGCTTACTGTCCGTTGTCTACAAGCTATTTACAAAAGTAATTGCTAACAGAATTAATACTGTCACGTGGTCGTGACGTCGACGAAGACAGCAGTCGGCGTTTGCAGAATGAAACTGTTTATTTGGGCCGAACTTGTGGCCGGGAAAATGAGAACTAGAACTACAGCAATACACGCTGTACAATGATAGCGGCGAACAGGGCGTCGTCCGTCGATCAACTGACAAGCGGTCACGCGCGTCGGCTTTTATACAGGCGCTATCGAACTTTCCAGCAATATCGCTGGTGGCGGCGTTATCTCTAGACAAAGCTGGAATATTCGCGTGCGGGGCGCAATCTTAACAAACCGATCTACTACAATCGCGACGCTTCTAGAACACTACTTCGCGGACAGCGTCGAGCGTTGATAACCGTCCCTGCCGGTCAAACCCGAATACATCAAAACAAGACAAGAAGTGGGCGTGGCATTGCCCCCCTCTGAAAAGCATCGTCCCGATGCTTGTGAAAGAACACAGAAGAGAAAAAAAAAAAACAAGTGCATACACAAATAAATTACAATAACAAAGGAAAAAACAAAATAGAGTCCCCAGGCTCGCTAACGCGCAAAAAACGGCTTAAGGCGCACGACATGGACGACTTCAGGTCGCGCACGGCGCCGCTGAGAGTTCGTAATGCCGTCAGGGACAACCTCATAGTCGAGTGCGCCGAGGCGTCGAAGTACCCTGTACGGTCCGAAGTATCGTCGAAGAAGCTTCTCACTAAGTCCTCGTCGGCGTATTGGCGTCCATACCCATACACGGTCACCGGGTTGGTATTCCATGTGGCGTCGGCGAAGGTTGTAGCGGCGGCTGTCAGTCGTCTGCTGGTTCTTGATCCGTAAGCGGGCGAGCTGTCGTGCTTCTTCGGCGCGCTGTAGGTAGGTGGTCACGTCGATGTTTTCCTCGTCGGTCACGTTTGGTAGCATGGCGTCGAGCGTCGTTGCCGGGCTCCGTCCGTAGACCAACTTGTATGGCGTCATCTGCGTCGTTTCCTGTACGGCCGTGTTGTACGCGAAGGTCACGTACGGAAGGATGGCGTCCCACGTCTTGTGTTCGACGTCGACGTACATGGCCAGCATGTCGGCGATGGTCTTATTTAGACGCTCGGTGAGGCCGTTGGTCTGTGGGTGGTACGCGGTGGTGCGGCGGTGGCTTGTGTGGCTGTATTCCAAGATCGCCTGAGTCAGGTCAGCCGTGAACGCCGTACCTCTGTCGGTGATGAGAACCTCTGGGGCGCCGTGTCGAAGGACGATGTTCTCAACGAAGAACTTGGCTACCTCAGCGGCACTGCCTTTGGGCAGGGCTTTTGTTTCGGCGTAGCGGGTGAGGTAGTCGGTAGCCACGACGATCCATTTATTTCCGCAAGTCGACGTTGGGAACGGCCCCAGGAGGTCCATCCCGATCTGCTGGAATGGTCGCCGAGGAGGCTCGATCGGCTGAAGGAAGCCTGCTGGTCTTGTGGGCGGTGTCTTCCGTCGCTGACAGTCTCGGCACGTCCTTACGTAGCGAGTGACGTCGGCGGCAAGGCGCGGCCAGTAGTACTTTTCTTGTACTCGTGCGAGCGTTCGGGAAAGTCCGAGGTGTCCAGCCGTTGGGTCGTCGTGCAGGGCATGCAAAATTTCTGGTCGCAGTCCCGAAGGTACAACGATAAGGTAGCTGGCTCGGGCCGAAGTGAAGTTCTTCTTTACGAGGACGTTGTTTTTCATGGAAAATGTTGCCAATCCTCGCCTGAATACTTTTGGGACAACGATGGTCCTGCCCTCCAGGTATTCCACTAGACCCTTCAGTTCCGGGTCGGCTCGCTGTCGTTCGGCGAAGTCTTCGGTACTTATGGCTCCCAAGAAGCTGTCATCATCCTGGTCGTCGGGCGTTGGTGGGTCGACAGGGGCACGAGACAAGCAGTCGGCGTCGGAGTGTTTCCTTCCGGACTTGTACACGACAGTAACGTCAAATTCTTGAAGTCTTAGGCTCCATCGTGCGAGGCGACCTGAAGGGTCCTTCAAGTTAGCTAGCCAACACAAGGCGTGATGGTCGCTCACAACTTTGAAGGGCCTGCCGTAGAGGTAGGGGCGAAACTTTGACGTAGCCCAGATGATGGCGAGGCACTCCTTTTCTGTTGTGGAATAGTTCACCTCTGCTTTAGACAGCGACCGGCTAGCATAAGTGATAACCCTTTCCAGTCCGCCCGTCCGCTGCACAAGGACGGCGCCGAGTCCTATGCTGCTTGCATCGGTGTGAATCTCCGTATCGGCGTATTCGTCGAAATGCGCAAGTATCGGAGGTGTCTGCAGGCGTCGTTTCAGTTCATGAAATGCGTCGACTTGCGCTGTTTGCCACCTGAATTCGACGTCGGTCTTCGTGAGCTGCGTTAGTGGCTCGGCGATACGTGAAAAGTCTTTGACAAAGCGTCTGTAATAGGCGCACAAGCCGAGAAATCGGCGCACGGCCTTCTTGTCGGTGGGTGGCGGGAAAGCGGCGATGGCAGCTGTTTTCTGCGGGTCTGGGAGCACTCCAGTCTTGCTGATCACGTGACCCAAAAACAAGAGCTCCTCGTACGCGAAGCGGCACTTTTCTGGCTTCAGGGTGAGCCCGGAGTTCTTGATTGCTTGAAGTACGGATTGAAGTCGCTGGAGGTGTTCGTCGAAGTTCGAGGAATACACAACGACGTCGTCCAAGTAAACAAGGCAAGTCTGCCACTTCAAGCCAGCTAATACAGTATCCATGACTCGTTGGAAAGTCGCAGGTGCCGAGCAAAGACCGAAAGGCATGACCTTGAACTCGAACAGGCCGTCCGGTGTTATAAAGGCGGTCTTTTCTCGGTCTCTCTCGTCGACTTCAATTTGCCAGTAGCCGGTCTTGAGGTCCATCGACGAAAAGTAATTCGCGTTGTGGAGTCGATCCAGGGTGTCGTCTATCCGTGGGAGAGGGTACACGTCCTTCTTTGTGATTTTGTTCAGGCGACGATAATCGACGCAGAAACGTAGGGTCCCATCCTTCTTCTTCACTAACACCACGGGAGACGCCCACGGGCTGTTGGACGGCTGGATGATGTCGTCGTGTAGCATTTCATCGACTTGTTTCTTAACGGCCTCCCGTTCCCGCGTCGAAACCCGGTAGGGACTCTGACGGAGTGGTCGAGCATTTTCTTCTGTTATGATGCGGTGCTTAGCAAGGGGCGTTTGTCGGACCCGCGATGACGACGAGAAACAGTCCCTGTATTCCTGCAGAAGGCGTCGAAGCTGTTGCTGTTGGCGAGCGGGAAGACTTGGGTTTACGTCGAAGGGTGGCTCAGGGATCGTCGTCGTAGCTTCGTCAGAATCCGAAAATGCAAACGCATCGCTGACGGCCGAGATTTCTTCGATGTATGCAATCGTCGTGCCCCTGCTCAGGTGTCTGTATTCCTGGCTGAAGTTCGTTAGCATCACGCTTCCTTTTCCTTCATGCAACCGAGCAATGCCCCTTGCGACGCAAATGTCACGATCTAGCAGAAAACGCTGATCGCTCTCGATGACACCTTCGATGTCTTCAGCTTTTTCGGTGCCGACGGAAATAATGACGCTGGAACGCGGCGGAATGGTCACCTGCTCTTCTATCACATTCAATGCATGGTTCCCTGGCGTCACGAGGGGCGGGAGCGCTTTATCTGAGGTTAGTGTTATCGACTCGGACCTCAGGTCGATGACGGCGCCGTGTTCACTTAGGAAGTCCATTCCAAGTATTGCATGCCTGGAGCAGTTTTGTAGGATTACAAAGCTCGCAGGATAAGTCCGGTTATTGATGGTGACTCTCGCCGTGCAGACACCAATCGGCGTTATCAGATGGCCTCCAGCGGTGCGGATTTCGGGGCCTTCCCAAGCGGTCTTAACCTTCTTCAGCTTCGCGGCGAACGGTCCACTGATGACAGAATAGTCGGCTCCGGTGTCGACGAGAGCTGTGACGTTGTGGCAGTCGATAAGGACGTCGAGGTCGCTAGTTCGTCGTCTTGCATTGCAGTTAGGTCGTGGCGTCGGGTCACGGCTACGTCGGTTTGTTCCGCTGCTTCCCCGTTGCGTTGTCAGGTCCACTTCGGTCCGCGAGGCTTCGTCGTCACGGCTCTGTCTGGTTCGCGTCGGGCCTTCAAGGTTTCGTCGTGGCGTCGTCGTCGGCGGCGGAGGATCTTCGATGTTTCGTCGTACAGCAACCGCACCTCCATCGGTTGCTGCCCTTAGTTTTCCGGATACGGGCTAGGCGACCGGCCCCGGAACGAGCCAGTGTACTGGCGGCGTTGGGGAGAGGCGTAGCGGCCTGGCGACGGCGATCGGGAAGGTCCTCGGGGGGTCCAATGCGCTCCTGCCAGATAGTCGGCGATGTCACGTGGTCGTTCACCCTGCTGTGGACGCGGCGCGTCGATGGCGAACCCACGCAGTCCCATCCGTCGATACTGGCAGCGGCGGTAGGTGTGGCCAGCTTCTCCGCAGTGGTAGCAGAGTGGACGATGGTCGGGGGCGCGCCAAACGTCGGTCTTCCTCGGCGTGTATCGCTGGCCGGTTGGCGGGCGGTATGGCGTCGGTGGTGGCGGCGGTGGTGCCTGGCGGTGGAGCTGCTGGGGCGGCGCGGCGTCATGACGCGGGCGAGGAGGGGGGTCGTTGTGTCGGGCTGCAGCAGCATAACTCATTGCTTGAAGCTGCGGCGGTGCCGGCTGAGGAACACCCAGTGACTCTTTGATTTCTTCGCGGACAATGTCTGCGATGGAATACATTTGAGGCTGCGGCGAAGGTAACAGCTTGCGCAACTCCTCCCGCACGATCGCTCGGATGGTTTCGCGCAAGTCGTCGGTGGCTAGTGAGTGCACTTCGGTATAGGACGCGGACAGCGTCGAGCGGTTGTACTGTTTCGTCCGCATGTCCAATGTCTTTTCAATAATCGTAGCCTCGGTGAGGAATTCGGCGACCGTCGTGGGCGGGTTGCGGACAAGTCCCGCGAAAAGTTCTTGTTTGACACCCCGCATGAGCAGGCGAACTTTTTTGTCTTCCGCCATCGCAGCGTCGGCCTGACGGAAAAGTCGAGTCATCTCTTCCGTGAAGATGGTGACGTTTTCGTTTGGCAGCTGCACCCGGGTCTCCAGCAAAGCAGCGGCCTTTTCCTTGCGGACGATGCTCGCGAAGGTATTGAGGAACGTCGTCCGAAAGAGGTCCCAGGATTGAAGGCTCGATTCATGGTTCTCGAACCACGTCTTCGCGGCGTCTTCTAAGTAGAAGTAGACGTGGCGCAGCTTCTCTTCAGTGTCCCAGTGGTTGAAGGCGGCGACTCGCTCGTACGTCTCCAGCCAGCTCTCCGGGTCTTCAAAAGACGATCCACGGAAAGTTGGTGGCTCCCTTGGCTGTTGCATCACTACCGTTGTAGGTGGCAGTTGGTCTGTCATCGTCTCGGCGGTAGATGTGACGGTCTTTGGCTGCCTGGCGTTTTCGGGAAGGAGCCCGTACTCTGGTTGTAGTCCCTTCTGCCGGCGGCTGGTTCGAGGATCCGGGTTGACCTTAGAGTCGTCTTCTTCGCGGCTTGGGCTTGGGTCAGCGCTCCGCGGTGGCGTCCGGATCATGAAGCAGCACCTCCACCAGATGTCACGTGGTCGTGACGTCGACGAAGACAGCAGTCGGCGTTTGCAGAATGAAACTGTTTATTTGGGCCGAACTTGTGGCCGGGAAAATGAGAACTAGAACTACAGCAATACACGCTGTACAATGATAGCGGCGAACAGGGCGTCGTCCGTCGATCAACTGACAAGCGGTCACGCGCGTCGGCTTTTATACAGGCGCTATCGAACTTTCCAGCAATATCGCTGGTGGCGGCGTTATCTCTAGACAAAGCTGGAATATTCGCGTGCGGGGCGCAATCTTAACAAACCGATCTACTACAATCGCGACGCTTCTAGAACACTACTTCGCGGACAGCGTCGAGCGTTGATAACCGTCCCTGCCGGTCAAACCCGAATACATCAAAACAAGACAAGAAGTGGGCGTGGCAATACGACATTAGAGTTCAATCAACCAAAGGACCAGGCAGGATTTCTTACAGGCTTCTCAACAATAGACCATATTCATACTATCAATCAGGTGATAAAGAAATGCGCGGAATACAACCAACCCCTATACATAGCTTTCATAGATTACGAGAAGGCATTCGATTCGGTGGAGACATCAGCAGTCAAGCAGGCACTGCGGAATCAGGGCATCGACGAAGCCTATATAAACATAATAGAAGAAATCTACAGCGGATCCACAGCCACTATAGTCCTCCATAAAGAAAGGGACAGATTCCCAATAAAGAAGGGCGTACGACAGGGAGACACGATCTCTCCAATGCTATTCACCGCGTGTTTACAGGAGGTTTTCAGGGCCCTAGATTGGGAAAAATTAGGAATAATAGTTAATGGAGAGTATCTCAGTAACCTGCGATTTGCTGATGACCATAAGCGTGCGCAGGGTTCCCCTTCAGGGGGGGGGGGGCGAAGGTTCGTCGCAGCGCCCCCCCTCCCTATTATGTCAATGTATGCGGCTGCCTTTGCGCCAGGGCTGGGCAGAGATACTCAGAAAAGTATTCCGGAATACAGATATCGAAATACATGAACTGGAAGCCTAAA
Source organism: Rhipicephalus sanguineus (assembly GCF_013339695.2). Classification (NCBI taxonomy): domain Eukaryota; kingdom Metazoa; phylum Arthropoda; class Arachnida; order Ixodida; family Ixodidae; genus Rhipicephalus; species Rhipicephalus sanguineus. The sequence continues at coordinate 129,741,961 of NC_051179.1, read as the reverse complement.
ATACAGATACTGAGATACATTTGCCTTTAACGTAACGGGATATTTCGGAGATACTTTTGCAATAAGACGAAGAAAGTATTCCGGAATACAGTTACAGCGATACAGATACTGGAATACTTTTTTTTATTTGAAGGATGCTCATACTACGCAAAGACACTTATTAGTGCAGCATAATGTTGTAATTAACGTTACAGCGCATCGAAACGTCCAGTTCATTTATTTATTTATTAAAGTACCCTCAGCACCATTAAGACATTACAGGGGAGGGGGGTAGATAAAGCACATAATTAGTAATACTGACATAATTACAGGTATCAATTGCAATAAAAATACACTATTTCACAGCAACAGTAACAAGGATTGGACACTGAAATCAACATACTTGACAAACAAACTAAGCTATGCTAGAAATGGCACACTTTAAGCAAGTCACTCGAATCACTAACGAACACCAGTGAATTGAGAAAAAGCACACATTTATTTTGAAGATCTGCTTTGCTGAGAAGGTTGCTGTGTAGGCTTCTCAAATAGGCTGTCTTCTAACAGCGTCGGTTCAGCCTTAGCACAAGACTCACGAAAGAAAAAAAGTCTGTCTACCACTGAAGGCGAGCACAAATTCGTGTTATAGTGAATAAATATCGCCTTCATAGCCGATTGCCCTGCAGCGTGGCGATATGTCTTCTCGGGTCATCTAGATACCGAAACAATTCCGCCCTCACTTGGGTTGTTCTGACTGTTCAGAATCCGAAGTCTGTCCCGATTTTCGGAATCCTCAGCCGTCTGACCCTGTCGGCTTCAATGAAGCTGTCACCACCACTGACGCTACCAGCACCCATTTCAGAAAGCCGCAACAGGCTAAGTCGGCTCCGGCGGTGGGGAAGCCTGCTACCACGAAAGACCGTTTCACGCTTGTAATCAATTAGGAACGCACCCTGACATTGGAGAGGTGGCTGAAAGAGAGATATTAAGTACACAGAGGAGAGAGCATGGGGCGTTCCCGGCCATTTGGACTACGACCAAAGGCATACCCTGGACCCCGAAGGCATGTTCTTGTCACTTCCGCCGCGACTACGGGAACTGCTTTTGGAAGTGCCGCCGCTTTGAGAACTGAACGCACGCGAAGCATTGCAAAGCCTGTTCCAAGGCGGTTTCCGCGCGGGGGGTCGCGAAGTAATGGCTTGCACCCGAAAAAAATTAGGCGTGCTGCACTGACCTTGAGAGACAGCGACTTTCGTCGGCAGGGGCCGACAACACTGCTCCCGCGATTCTGCCGTCTGCGGCGTCGCGCGCTTTACCACATGGACCATTCTGTGCTTGAGGGCAGGGGCGTAGCCAAGGGGGGGGGGGGTTGGGGGGGTTCAACCCCCCCCCGAAATTTTTCAGTTTTGCTTGCGTATATGTACACGCACACATACAAACGCACGCACGAACATACATAATGTATGGTTGAACCCCCCCCCGTAAAAAATTTCTGGCTACGCCTCTGCTTGAGGGGAAACCATCGCCGCCCTATCTGTCGGCGACCGGCGGCGCGCCTTTGCTTGTCTTAGCACAAAAAAGAAAAAAAGAACGCCATTCCCCCATTGGAAACACGCCTCAACTCATTTCCGACACAAAAAAAACAATGTAACGAGATACCCGCGTCCTGCATAGTATCGCGATACAGGCGATACATCGTAAATGTATTTCACTACTGAGATACAAATACATTTTTCAAATGTATCTCGATACAGAAATACAGATACCTAAAAGTATCCCTGAAATACGATCGCGATACTCTTGTATCGCGATACTGCCCAGCCCTGCTTTGCGCCCCTCTTCTCGCCCCCCCTCTACAATGTATAGGGCTGACTTTGCGCCCCCCCCCTTCTCGCCCCCTTGCCCCCCCCCCCCCCCCCTGCGCACGCCTATGCTGATGACATTGCATTGATGAGTACCGCGGGAGACGAATTACAGCTCATGATTACTGAACTGGATACGGAAAGTAGAAGAGTAGGTCTGAAAATTATTATGCATAAAACTAAAGTAATATGGAACAATCTCGGCAGAGAACAGCGCTTTGCGATAGGGGGCGAGACACTGGAAGTTGTAAAGGAGTGCGTCTACTTAGGACAGGTAGTAACCGCGGAGCCGAACCGTGAGAGTGAAATAACTAGAAGAATAAGGATGGGATGGGGCTCATTCGGCAAGCACTATCAAATCATGAATGGTAGTCTACCACTATCCCTCAAGAGGAAGGTATGTAACAGCTGCATCTCACCGGTACTTACCTGCGGAGCGGAAACCTGGAGACTTACAAAGAGGGCTCAACTTCAATTGAGGACGACGCAGCGAGCGATGGAAACATATGCAGCTTTTCTGGACACCAGCGGCCTAGTTCGCGTGAACGACACCACGTGGCGTATCGACCTTAAAGAATTCAAAAGTCCCGCCATGACGTATGCAGTGACGCGGCACCAAATAAAAGAGAATCAAAAGAAACAGTACACACGCCCCGAGACTGTCGCTTCACCTCAGTGCGCAGAACAGACAGCGCTGTTTGTCGGCGTTATCTCGACGGCGACGACTGGCAATGAATCGGCAGTTTTTCTAGACGTGCCACGCCAAATGTCTGGCCGTTATAGACGCGCCCGCGATGCATTAAGAGAATCGTGCTTTTATTTGTTTGTTTAGTTTCTTGCGCTGCCGTACCGGTGGGATATTGAAGCAGCAAGCTGCTTTCCGAGTTTCTTTTTTCAGCTAGCGGGAACCATTATGTTTGAGTACGAACAGGCTAGTGTGGCTGCATAATAACCAAATTTTCTTCGGTGTACCGCTTAGGTGATGCTCGTTTGCTCCTTGCGTTACCTCAAATTAGAACTGGATAGGTTTGAGAACGCTAGGAATGCGAGTAAAAAAAGGAAGTTAAAGATAGTTTTTATTTGTTTTCATTTAGTTCTTATCGAAATGTGGCTGCCACCGCAAGCTTGGCGCCGTCTAAGCGGGTGTACAAAAATGATACAGTCGTTGAAAGATTATCTTGTAGACCGGAAAATGCTAACTTGGTTAGTTTTTTTGTTAGGAATGAACGTATAGTAGAACATATACGACTGACGTGTTGTGTAATAATCTCTAGATCTGCCGTCTATCCCGCTAAAAAAGGCACTTATCTATCCTAATTGCATTTCTTCTTTTTCTTTCTTTTTTTTTCTCTTTTTTTCTCACGGTCGACTGACTCATATGCTCGAGGTGATTGTCTTGAATACTGTTGGCGCAGATACACCAATAGGTTACTCTAATGGGCTGGAAGTTCTCCTGAAGCTCTGTTCTGTAGGCGCAGTCTCTTTCAACCTTGCGCTACAGCAAGCACAAAGTCGATCATGAATCACCTACTGGCCCAATCGTCCACTTTGATCAGCACAAAGAAATTCAGAAGAGCGAATTTTGGCGTTTTTGCGCTGACAACAACGATTGTTAATGCAACATAATATAGTAACTATTCCTATAATCTCTCAAAATCACTTCTTTATTCTGTATCACTCCTGATGTAGAATACAAAATGCATTTGACTTGCTCAACAACGGGACACAAGACACATCAGTGAAAAGTGAACCCTTTATTTTCCCCTTCCATCGTTTACCCAGCATATGAAAATTTCTTCAGTTGTGAGTGGAGCTCCTTCTGTTGCCACGAAGATGTGCAGGCGTTCCAAAGGAAATCTTAAGCTTTCCTTTCCAGGAGGTTCCCTTAAGAGAACAATGGTGTTTATGCGCACAGGAATTTTGATTAGTAGTTTTTCGCTCGTGGCAATGACTGAAAAATACCAGTCTTCAGCCAGATAAAGCCTAGAGAAATCTGATTTTTTCCTTAATATCTACTGCTTTTCAAGCAGTAGTCTTCATCCTCTTAAAACCCAACGGAAAATGACCCATGTCGAATAGAATGATTACAGCTCCGCTCGAGGGTCTTCAAAACCGGAGCTTTTTTTTTTTTGTACTTAATGATGCAAAATATCAGCCGCGTATTGAATCCTGGAATCTTCTGGCTTGATAGGAATGTCAAAGCTGCGAAGACATTCCTGGTTGGGATTCTTTTTTTGGCTCAAACGTGTAGGCCCACCTTGAAAGTCCCTTCCACTGTATCGGGTAGTTTTGTCTCTATTGTAGATAAGGAAATCATAGTAAAATAGATAGTAAGAAATATATAATTCAATATTAAATTTTACTGCAACATAAAAGTTGCAATAGAAATACGCGCGAAAGCGACTACGAAAAATTAATAATATTTCAGAAGACACGATAACTGGCATGTAGCCTCGACTTTATTAATAGAGATATCTGCACACAGGTGTGAAGTCTGGTTAATGCGCATCGATAGCACAGTGCTATCATAGATGCACGCGTTTTAGGAAACACACTCTAGACATGGTATTCCCTCTCAGCTTTCTCCGAGTGGAAATATGTCAGAGAATTGAATTGCTGTCAATCTGATAACATGTTATTTTTTTTTCTTAGATTAGGCCCTAAATCTGCCCTAAATGGTGGCTCTGCACTGTACAGCGCACACGTGTGCTGTACAGCGCAGAGACACCATTTAGGGCAGATTTTGTAGTGACGCCGGAATTACCTCCTTGATAGTGAGAAAGTTCAAATATGTATACACAATAACCTTCTCAATATTTACTTATGGACAAATATTTGGGATCGTGGAACATGAGGTAAGCGTGAGTGAGGTCACGGCTTTTTAGAGTAAATACTTATTCTACCACTATATATATTCGCTATGTGCTTTCTTAAAGGAACTGACAACCGACCGAAATGTGTCACAAGACCCTGGCTGTGAATTACAGTGACATAAACGAGCTTTTTTTTCACCATATGATTAGGATTTGTATTGTTGAATTGCGCTTTGAAAGTCACAACGGCATGTCGCGTTGCCTGACGGGCAAGCCTTCATAGTACACGAATGAGATGTGCAGAATGCTGTACGCAGTCCGCTGCTATTTACTAAAGAAAAAAATGCGTTTAAAATTAATCCGCACGTTATTAGGCATTCTCGATTTATTCTGTGCTTATAAAAGAGTAAAAGGAGTTGACGTTGAGAGGTGGCGTTGCCTTCGCGACCACTAGTGAACGCATGTCGAGCAACGGCGCATGCGCGCGGCGCTTTCTCCATTGAATGAACTTCCAGGTAGCACACATCAAAAACCGGAAAAAATGCATTCCATAACGTTTGGGCTGTGGCATGGGTTTCGCAAGACACTGACCTACGTAGGCGGTGTCACGGCTGAAACGTTAGTACAGCCATCTTTTCTTTTTTTAGTGAGTGCTACCCGCAAGGCATTCTCTACACACACACACACACACACACACACACACACACACACACACACACACATTATTTATATATATATATATATATATATATATATATATATATATATATATATATATATATATATATATATATATATATGTATATATATATATATATATAGTGCATTACCGACACGTTAGTCATAAACCTGAGGCGAACAAGCAAGACGAGCTTGATCTGTTCATTAGTTTGATGAACCGTAATTAGGCTTCGCTCGGGAACACAGTGCGGAGGGCAATCTAGTGAGCGTCGAATACTTGGCTCATTGAATCGGTAAGCAGAACTGTAAAGCGAAAAGCGCTTGTTAGTTTTGAAGTCTTCTTCCTCGCTGTTTTCATTCACTCTGTTGTACATTGCTGCTAACATGGGTACCTGTTAAGGGAAAGTCATCAGTAAAGACAACATGCATGTGTCCATGCCTGGACTTCCCTCTTAGTTGCTCCCTCTTATTACTCTTTCAACGGCGTGAAGTGGCGTTGCGGCAACAAAGGCAGTGTGTAATCGGCTAATATTCCCTATGAAATTACCTATGCTTTTCAGGAAAGCAGCGTACACTAAAGAACGTGTTGAAAGGGTGTCGTTTCGCCTCACAAAAACAGTCCTGATATCGTGCATGCTTCTCGATTGCATTATCGCCGCGCGCCCGCCAGTTCCAGGTCACAAATGGCATGCACGTTATGAGCGTGAGACAGCATTCTTCATAGGAAAGTGGCGAGTGCCGAGAATTCAAGAAAGGAAACGCAAGCCAGCAGCAAAGCAGCCGGTTGAAGATCTCTCCGTCGTTGCTATGGCAACGGCGCGAGCGGCCGCGCTCGCTTCCGAGTCTGCTTGCCTACCGTTTCGCCGTCTGTTCCGTGCACACCGGTCCCCGCCGCCGGCCTCCGCCAGTCAGCGAGGGGGGGGGGGGGGGGTGTTGGGTAAAGGAAGGGGGCACTTGCTGAAGGCCTTGACAGTTTGAGAAACACCTATTCTCATTATTCTTGTCTGTATAACACCGCCTCCGTCAAACTTTTGGGAGGGGAGGCGGGCCCTTGGGACATACCCCCTCGCTACGGGCCTAGCCTCTGGACTCCTAGGTGCCCCGGTCGGTCCACGGAACTTCTTCCGAAGTACCACGGCCCGTACCGTGTGGTCTAGCAAGCCTCGTACTTCATATGCGCCGTCAAGTCGCTTGAGACTTATTGTAATCAAACAATGTCGAGGCATGAGATTGTGCATATCGACCTGCTAAAGCCTCACTGTCACTGTGCATCTGTCCGTAATTAGCCAGGATGGCTCTTTTTCGGAGGAGAAGTAAATGTAATGCAAAAGAGCAGCACTACTTGCAGAAGCAGAGAACGCTGCTCCCGTAGAAAAAAGGCGACGATTCAACAATACAAGCTTTGCGTTGGTTCTACTATTACTGGTTACGTTTCTGCGCTGTCTCTAATAGTAGAATTCTTCCTTAAAACGCTTCATTATATTACAAATGGCTGCCCTCATGCTTGCCTTGGTTTCGTTTTGTGTTGCCTTCTTATGGTTGATGTTAACTAAAATCTGGGTTCGTTTTCTTCGTTATTAAGTAATGGGTTGTGTGGTAATAAAAAATAAAACATTCGAAGTTTACTTGCTCCATTTCCAAAAGCGAAACCGAAACTGCAGCAAAAAATTTGGCAGATCCCACATACCGTGGGAATCGATGTTATGCGAAGGATGCGCAGGATGGTGACTGTGGCGTAATTTTTCACATTGAGCGAAACATTACGGAATGATGCTAGAGAAATGTGGAGGTGGCATACGCACACTCATATGTTGAAGAGTCGCATATCGTCCGCCGCGGTGGTATAGCGGTTACGGTGCTCGGCTGCTGACCTGAAGGTCGCGGGTTCGATCCCGGCCGTGGCGGTAGCATTTCGATGGAGGCGAAATGGTAGAGGCCCGTGTACTTAGATTTAGGTGCACGTTAAAGAACACCAGATGGTCGAAATTTCCGGAGCCCTCCACTACGGCGTCTCTCATAATCATATCGTGGTTTTGGGACGTAAAACCCCAGATATTATTATTAAGAGTCGCATATGTATTATATAACCAGTTGTTTACATGCAGTTGCGCAACGATTCCAACAGCAGAATGAGTGTTACCAACACCAGACGCAGTAGGCTGATATGTAGTGCTTATATGCTTCGATACTGGATAGCGCGAATCCTAACAAGACAAAGAAGGAACACAGATGCACAGGACAGGCGTTACTCGCAACTAAGCTTCATGCAGGAAAGTTTCCCTAGATATATACACAGCCGAGTGGCGCGCGCAGGTGCACTGCACGTACGTTACAGTGACAGTTGCAGTTGTTACAGTCGAAACCTGCGATAACGAAATCCCGAGGGAGCGAAATTCTCTCCGCAACGAAATATTTTCGTAGCACCGGCGAACGCCTATAGGAGTCAATGCATTTCGTAACTCGAGACTACGAAAGATATTCATACTGTAGTCCATCATTAACGAAATTTTTGAAGCACCAGTGCGCAAATATTCTACTCTCGCAATATTACCTACATTCGAAAACTGCTGAAATGCATTCATGCTACACTTAAATTGCGCAGAACCATCGCTACAGCACACTTGAGAAGCAGCCGCTATCATTGTTTACAAAAAAAAAAAAAAAAGCTGGCGACAATGATGATGATGATGAATTGAAGTAAAGTGGGTTGCGGGGCTAGTTGGTATGACATTAGAACAGTAAGGAACTGCGCGACTGACGGAACACAAGAAGAAGTAGTACACTTCTTGTGTTCCGTCAGTCGCGCAGTTCCTTACCGTTCTAATGATGATGATGACTTGCCGAAACACCCGCTCGTTCTTGCGGACTACGTAGCCAAATCCACATTCCTCATGGGGTTTCGTTCGTTGGCTTGACTCTGTGCTTAGCTTTGTCGGCTTTGCGCGCACATGGTCGCGTGGGTGGAGCCATTTGTGGAGCGTTTTCTTGGTCGCTTGGTGCAACGTGAACTGTGTGTTGCGATTGCTTCGTCCGATTTCGCTTCCTGCGAAGATGCCGCCTCCAATGAAAAAGCGGAAGTTCATCACGCTGGAAGATAAGGCTGCAATCATCAGTGAGGTGGAAAAGGCAGGGAAAAAATGGACATCGCCGAAGAATTTGGTGTTGCGTGCAGCTCGCTGTCCACGATTCTGCGCTGATCCGCGCTGATCCAGAGGAGCTGGAAAAGGTTCGCCTGTAGGCGCACTTGATGACGGTACTGGTGACAGCGCAGGGCCGCCGTCACTGACCAGCGCATGGGGCGAACTTTGTGCCGTGGCAAACGAGATTCCCGATCGAGAGGCATGAAATTGTTGCGTGGTAAGGCCCGGCAAAGCAAACTTACTGACTTTTGGAAATGAAATGTGTTTTTTTGTAAATTACATGTCTTTTCTGCCGCATTCTCGCGTCAACGAAATTCCCGCAAGAGCGAAATTTTGTGCTTTCCCCGCCGATTTCGATATTGCGGGTTTCAACTGTATATTTACACCTGTGCGTTATGACGGACAACGCACGCATGTTTCAGGAACCCGTGTGCATGTGTGAAAGGGGTTCTTGACAGTTCTTGAACAAGGTCATTATCACCATGATCAGTGAGCATCAGCAGCTGGACCGGACTTGTTAATCGGACCCGTTCGTGATGGCGGCTACGAGGGGTCTAAGTGCAGTGAAGTCCGAGGTATAGTACAGCTGGTGGAAATCCTGGATGCATCTTACGATGAAATGATCTATGATGCCTCATGTCGTGGATGTGGCAGCGAGGTCTTTTGATGCCCTGTCCACATCCAAGCCGTCTTTCACGCAGTAGAAAAACCAGGCGTTGTTGGGTCTTGATAAATCAATGTTGAAGTCACCGGTAATGATGAGAGGCCTGGTTCTCTGGGCAGATTTATTATAGGAAGCATCGATCCCGGTTTTTGCGTAATCCACGTGGTCCACGTTGCGGACCACGAGGACGAGTGGATAGTAGTTGAGCGTCTTCCAGGGGTGTTCTGTCATCAGCTTCCTCGCTTTTCTTGTGTCAGCCGCGGTAGTGTAGCGGTTATGGTGCGCGGCTGCTGACTCGAAGGTTGCGGGTTCGATCCCGGCCGTGGCCGTCGAATTTCGATGGAGGCAAAATGCTAGATGCCCGTGTAGTGTGCGATCTCGGTACACGTTAAAGAATACCAGATGGTCAAAATTTCCGGAGCCCACCACTACGGCGTCTCTCATAATCATATCATGGTTTTGGGGCTTAAAACCCCCACAATTATTATTATTATCACTTTCCCTGCCTGTCACTGTGTTTGTCTTCGCGGTTACTGTGTTGGTTGAGACTCTGTATCACCTGTGGCACACACGCATAACATGAACTTTGGTATGCGGGTATGTGCCACACGTGACTGAGAGAAAGGGTTTCATGACGTACGCGACAGGTATTTTGCGTTATTCATGTCATCACCAGTGAATCGTGTTCGTCATACACTGGTCCCCTGCTGTGCCATTGGTATATTACAAGTGATGGAGACGACCAGGAGAGCGCCCAGACGTAGGCGGCTAGATAGATAGATAGATACGTAGATAGAAACGGCCAAAGTGCCTGAGGTTCGCTAAGAAATGCTTCACATTCCAGCGAAAAAACAAGCAACTAAATCTTCAACAGCGTTGTACTAGTAATAATAATTGCTGGAGTTCTACGTGTCCAAACCATAAATGTTTATGAGGCGTGCCGTAGAGGAGGGCTGCGGAAATTTCGACCACTTCAGGTTCCTAATGTGCATCTAAAACCAAGTACACGAGCCTCTAGCATTTTCGCCTTGTTCAAAAATGCTGGAGCCGCCGTCAAACCTATGCCCTTTGGGTCAACAGACGAGCACCGTAACCGCTGTACCACCGCGGCAAACATAAGCAATTCTGAGAGAGACAAAAAAAACAAGAAAAAACTGCATTGGGATTCGAATCAAGGCCCCAGCGATCGCGCGCAAACAGCCAGCGTAGATGATCAACCCATACAGCCACAGCACGCGGCGGCTAGCGCGTGATACGATAGCTATTATAAAGATACTACGGTCAAACTCTCCTTGCAACGTTCCTTGCAAGTGCCCCCACCTTCTAAAGAGCAGGAACGGAATGCAAAAGTGAAAACAGCAGCTTTCTGTTTGCAAAAATGCTCTGTAGACCATAATTCGATGTTTCACAGCGCAAGGAGCAAGGACGACATTGGAAAACACACACAGTGCTTAAATTTAAACTGTCTGTATTTTCAAACTTACAACAATATATATGCGCTCTTCACCAGGAAAGAAAAAAGAATAGAGCAAATGAAGCATACAAAAAATCCCAGAAAAAATCGTAGAAGCCCAAACAGTTTTGAAACGTGATAAAAAGTGCACGAGTGCAGCTTCGCTTGCTCTTTCGAGCAACGAAAGTGAATTTCTCGTGATCGTAAAATATATGTGATATCGATGATGGGTTGTTGTTTCCTGCGACTACAATTTTTTGTACACCACGCCTGCAATTGTCGCGTGACCAAAATCACGTAACATCGCACATCTACTTATGTGACTACAATCACGTAACAACTAGCCACGTGACTAAAAATCACGTAAAATCAAGTAATTAGTCTCGCCACTAAAATCCCGTAACGTCACGTAACTATTGACGTGACGTGTTGTCTCCAAAAACTTCGGAACAACCGGGTGGCGCTGGGCAACCTCAGCGTCCGCACTGGACTCTAATAAAGATGTACTTTCTCTCTCACGTGACTAAAATCCCATCACGTAACTACTAGTGACGCGACATTTCCCCTTCAGTGGCGGTATTTTGTAAGAATTCCTAAAACGGACGGAGCCGGTCCGTCCGTTTGAGTCGCACGCGATTGGTCAATGTGAGCCGTGACGAGCGCCGCGACGAATCGCGTGCTCACATTGACTAGTCACGTGCGACTCAAACAGACGGACCGCCTCCGTCCGTTTTACGAATGCTTACAAAATACCGCCACAGAACCACGCAACAAGTGCGTAGTCTGGGGAACCGACCGAAACCTGAGAAGAATAGATTATCCAAGCCTAGCCATATTTTATAATACTATACTAGCAAAAACTTTGCACCTCTAGCAATAGCTTGGTATTACTAGCAAAACCTCAGAAGAAGCTAGGTCGAACGCTAGCTCCGCTTTCGGTTCCAGCCTTGTGCAACCAGTACATGCTGCGCACATTTTCATTTACAGATGTTTAAAATGGCATCTTATTGCGGTATGTTGAGGTGGGCTGCGAGTGCGTGCGAAAAGCTGCTGAATGACAGGATTTTCGTTTTGTAACTGGGAGCGCTAGTCCCTGGACTTCCCGAAAGCTTTGATCCACACACGTCATATCACACGGACCTATCCGATGCAGCGCACAATGCTTTGTGATGTTAAAGGAGAAGGCATGCTGGTTTTCTTCTGTTCACGTAGGGCGATAAATATGACAAGATATGAGTAAAAATCCCAGTTTCACCGCAAGTACGATGCAATGAGTGCGATAGCAACAAATGAAGTAAAGCTGGCAGCTAACTCTTCTAGATGCAGTCTCGCGTAACTCTACAAAATGGTGCTGTAACAGAACACAGCCACTTCAGGTAGGAAAGGAGATTTCGCACAGTCTCTTCGAGTTGAGAGCGCAGCATATAGAAGGGTATATGAGCCGTCCGCTGATGCTTGTCGAGATAGCGATTTTGATTTCATTTAAGTTAGGGCGAAATCATTGCACTGCTGTTTGAAAAATTTTGCCTATTCTTTAATTGGCTTATTTATCTGTTAGTTTCATTAGTAGTGTCTAACAAAAAAAAGAACCCCTCGAAAAATTCCCCTTAGTTCGTTAAGATTACGACAAACACTTGCGTTAGCCCTAAAGTAAAAAGCAACTGCAAAAACGTCTAACTTTGTCATTTAATTACTATGCCTCGCTTGTCTAAGCTTAGTTCGCTTCCTTTACGTTGCTGAATTGTAGGTACCTGAGAAGGTCGTAACGACATCATGAGAAGGGAGAAATAAGTTTCCACCACAATACGCGTACGTGAGTTCGAAAGAGATTTGTTCACCATAACTCGATCGGGTGTTCTGTTCCTTAGACGTTTATAAAAGAATAAATTAAGAATCAAAAATGTAGATCTGAACGATCTGATACGCGTGGAGTGTTTAAACATGCACTAAAAAGTCATAAAATAAAGAGAAAAAGAAACGGCAGCTCAAGATCACTGTCAAGAACCGAAACCGAAACGAAAGCTTTTTGTTTCGGCGGCGACATCCTGCGCGAAGCTGTGGAACTAAGTCACGGGCTGAAAAAAAAAATGCTGATCCGTCGCCAGGAATCGAATTAACGACGGCGCGGCGATGCCGCGCTTTGAACTTGAGCGATTAGCTCGCTCGGCCACGGCAGATGCCTTGTGGCTGGTGGTAAGCAAGGGCTTATCAATTTACCACAAACATTTGAACGACCGCGCTTCAAAAAACGCGTTAGGGAACAATGTTATGCCAATTGCGGCAAGTTGAGAATGGCTTCAAACGAAAGCTGAGTGTCAGGACTACATGTGATTTCCTGACCATTAACATAACTTGCTTAGTTTTACGACAGTGACCGTTTTTGTTTCGAAAAACAGGCCACATTTTTCGCCGTTTCCATAGACTCCCATTGTACAATCTTTAACTGCTCTGGGAACAAAATTGAAGCTTACTGCAACATGATCGCTGCAGTCCTGTCGTGCGTTTAGGTTCCCAGAAGCGCTCTGTGGTCTGCGTTTTTCAACATTCACCCTCTACACTTAATTATTCGGGAAAAACTCGCCAGTTCCATTGAAATCGCGCTAGCTTCGCGCCGGGGCCGCCAGGGGCGCTGGCTGTGATGTGTCCACAAAAGCTGGATATGCGGAAAATGCTAGGTGTAACCTTAAGAGACAAGAAAAGAGCAGAGTGGGTCAGGGAACAAACGGGGGTTAAGGATATCATAGTTGAAATCAAGAAGAAGAAATGGGTATGGGCCGCGCACGTAGCACGTCGGCAGGATAACCGGTGGTCATTAAGGGTAACTGACTGGATTCCAAGAGATGGCAAACGCGTGAGGGAGAGACAAAAAATTAGGTGGGTAGATGAGATTAAGAAGTTTCTGGTATAACGTGGCAGCAGAAAGCACAGGACCGGGTTGATTGGCGGAACATGGGAGAGGCCTTTGCCCTGCAGTGGGCATAGACAGGCTGATGATGATGATGAATGTGCCTTTTGTACCGACATGTCACTAAATCTCCGGCATAATGTCACTTCCTGAACCATGGCAAGATAGAGCACAGGTAGTTAACACATATCCGGGTTCACCCTACTTTTGTGCCCAATGCTGATTATCTTCTAGATAAGTAGTCAGGGCTGCACCATCGTTCCCTGCTGGTGCAACCTTCGCCTCGCAGCGCACGCACACACACATAAACTTGGAGTTTTAGGGGCGAAGCTCCTTATAGCGGCACCCGTTCGTCCCTCGTAGCGTAGTATGTAACCAGTCTTACGCTTTGACCTGCAAGGTGGTGCCGGTGGGAGTTTTCTCCTGTGCGTTGTTGAACAATAAAAAATTCGCAGCGTTAGCTAAAAGCCGACTTCTTCTGTCTCTCATTCCCATTAGCAGCCATTCTTTACCTCCAAGGTAGTGCCTGGTGAGATTTCTCCTGTGCGTGATTAAACAATAAAAATTTTGTTCAAAACGCCGTTGATTGATGAAATAAACCAACGAAAGACGCCAGATGTTTTGTAAAAGCAAAACGAAAGAACGCCAGATGTTTCTAAAGCAAAACGAAAAGACGCCAGCTGCTTAACGAAAGACGCCAGATGTTTTCTAAGCAATGGTTTTCTAAACAATGAAAATTCACAGCGTACATGTAAAATTAAAGTGCGCTGCAAGTCGTCATAACTCATCGAACCTTTAGTTAAACGCGCCCGATCTCACGTCGGTGATGATGTACTGGGCAGAATTCACGGAAGATTCACGGTTTACCGATGAACTTCCGCAGCTTCGCCCACTCATCATCATTCACTCCGTGGATATGCTGTGATTTTTTTAGAACTAATAGGGGATGGATTGATGGATGGATGGATGGATGCTATGAGCGCCCCCTTTATAACGGGGCGGTGACACATGTGTGCCGTCAGGTTCGACGAAAAAAAAAACAATTTTTTTTATGTTGGCATAGCTAATGCCTTGTCTATCTCGATTAAATCCATCTTACATAGAAAAAAAAACAGAAATTCACAGCCGAGTTCTCTGCCCCTTACGGCAGAATATTGGCCTCGAGGCCCACCACTGGAAACGCCGGCGCCACCGTCGGTGTGACGTGCTTGGCAGGATCACGTGGTCTCAGCGGCCGCGTCGGCTGCTTGTGGCGCACTACCGCGTGCTTTGAAAACGAGTTTCAATTCCCACATGCGCTGCGGTCTGTTCAAATTCGGATGTTTTCTCTCATTTTCTACTCAATTGAAACCATTGTAATAGAGTGGCTGCCTCCGAAGGCGACGAACATGGGGCACCGCTCGGGCACCGGCACTGCGGCACCGCCCGGTGCCGCAGTGCCGCGCTTACGCAAAGGAGCCCAGTGTCAGCCTGCACTGGTAACCGCGGGACAAGAAACAGCGTGAAGCATGGGTTGTAAAGCTAAGAACCGGCAAGTAGCCATCCGGTACGAGTCTTGTGTGCAACAAGCACTTCCGTTACGAAGACTTTTGTTACTGCGTCGGGCCTGCGATGTTCGGTGAGTAGCAGACAGCGCACACTGAGACGATGGCTCGCGCGCGCTTCCCGCCGGCAAATGATGCTTATCTGCCACAGGACGGTAAAAGCGCTACCTTTTACCACGTGCGATGCCATCTCAGAACCCTCCAAAGCGACCTCTTGATCGTCGGCCCCGTGCTCAGCGTCCACAAAATCGGCTGCAGATGCGCAAGTCATTGTTTAGATACGTTGAATTAAAAACGCACAGGGCCCCTTATGCATTCGTTAAAGATGACTAGAAGGCGAAAGCCATCTTCTTGTCAGTCGATGTACTGATTCTCCCGCGCCCCCCTCCAAAAGCGTTCTGCACCTAACGCGGTTTTGCACGGCCTCCGTGACCGATCACGGAGGCAATGCAAAGCGACCATGACGTGTGAATACGTCATCATGTGATGTCACATTATGTGACGTGATGTCACATTATAAGACCTGCCGCAGGAAAGCGGTATCTCGTACACCACTCCTACATCGCATCGGTTGTGCAATGCGATGTAGGAGTGGTGTACGAGATACCGCTTTCCTGCGGCAGGTCTTATGTGGGCCAAACAAGCCGCTGCGTAAATGACCGCGCGCGTGAACACCAGCTGTCAATCAAAAATAAAGAAATGGCGAATTTGCCAGCTCACTGCGCTGCCTGTGGATGCGAAGCACGATTTCAACAGACTAAAATACTTGGACGTAGCAAAAATACGTGTGCGCGGGAGGTTTTGGAAGCATTCTTCATTAAGGGGAAAAAAGATAGCTGTGTAAGTGAGGCCTCGGGAGCGCTCTACGGTGCAGAAGTGTCTTTTTTGAGGAATAAGGTGCGTTAACACGTGATGTTCCTCGATGTGTCTGTGCATCTATGCGCAGCCACGGGGTGTATGCGCAGTTCGGGTTTCCCTATTTTAACTGATGCTCTACGTTCAATAAAAACAGTTGGTAGTGTGCGCTCGATCTGTTTAAGTGTTCCTTCTTTGTGTTGTCCTTTTCTAGTTTAGCGCAAATTTTCCTGCATACGAACATACATGCAGACGCTCATACATGCAGGGGCGCCGTCAGTCGTCGCGAACCCGTGCGAGCACTGGCTTGAGGCTTCTTTCTGTTATGCTCCGTTTGGTTATACAGGCAGTCTACTCTAACGAGATATTTCACATAGTTTGCACTCAGCGAGTGACTACCTTTCACGCAAGAAGCCGGTTCAGGGGTCTCCAACGCGGTGACAGCGTGAAGCGGGTGCTCGGTTTTCTGCAAAGAGACAGCGACTGTAGACTATATTGTGCTTTTAGTTCGTCGAAAATGATTATTTTGACAGTAAAGAACACAGTTCATTTCGAAAGTACCTACAGAAATGCCCTGGAGGGCTTCCGCGAGGTGTTTTTGTAGAGCGCCGACAGCAAAACCTATGGGGAGCGCGCCGGCGGTATCCCGCCTAGCACGCAATCGAGGCGCGTCCGATAGAGGGCGACTCCGTAACTCCTCGAGGCCAATTCTTATTTTTCCCGCTATTTATTTTTGTCCTTTCTCTCTAGTTTTCTGCCGCCAATACACCGCCTCTTACTCATTTCTATCGCGGACGTGTTCAGCTTTCCAATGGTTTCATGTAGGCTCATGCCCAAACATACACCTGACTGGATATCTCCGCATTCAATCAGAACATGCTCAGTCGTTTCCTTATCTTCGCCACAGCGTGTGCATTCTTCTTCTTTACTGACTCTCGCTTTATAACTACACGTTCTAAGGCAACCCGACCTCGCTTCATTCGTCGTCTTCCCGTGAGCGCCCAACGCGAGCCGTCGCACAGTCTTTTGATTCACATCCATTCCTGATTGTACCTCTAACCTCATACACACCACTGAGTTCCCAAATGAAAGCCCCGGAACCATTACACTTTTCCACAGACCTCGAAGCACCTTGTATCTATTGTATCCCCATAATGCTCTATGCTTTATTATTGCAGCATTCCTCTTTCCCTTTGCTGCGAGGCTTTTTCCTGTACCTCCATGTACCTAACACCCTCATTTACCCATTCTCCGAGGTAGTACTATTCACCTACCATGAATAGTACTACCTCGGTCACTGCTGCGCTCTTGGTCGTGCATTGACACCGCCTGATCACTGGGATCATTGAATACCATAAAAAAATCCACACTTCGTTACACCAAATCCTAGTCCAAGAGTTTCACCTTCCCGTCCGCATATATCCGCCAGCCGCTGTATATCATCTCATATCATATCACCATATCAAAAAACGGCAGGAAGTGGAAGATGGAACCAGCCTTGAAGAAGACAAGTCCACTTGTCGAAACCTTGGCTCGAGCACCCACCCCCTGTTTACGGATTTTTTCATCACCATATCAAGATGATGATGATTGATGTCTGTGGTCTTCCCCTTTATACCGGGGGGGGGGGGGGGGGCACCTTTTAGTGTCCTGACCGGAACGAGAAACAGATAAATTAAAAAAAAGACAGAAACAAAGAAAAATCACACCAGGTCCATGAACATCACAATTGTTCACTGTCTCCCTGACCACCACTGTAGAAGCCTTGCTTTTGTTATTGCTGTCGCTGCCAGGGGGTGCACGTTAGTATCGCGGCTGCCGCCTTCACCCGATGCGCCACAGTCTTTCACAAAGCCGAGTGCCTCCGGTAGTGTGGCGCCATCTGTCTGACGAGGACACAGGCATTCGCAGTGAAGCACCAGGTGTTCAATGCTCTCCTCGTCCTTCCCGCATGTCCTGCACTGTACAGTGCCGTTAGCCAACGACGGGTCGAAGTGACGCCGATACACCCGAATGCGGAGCGCTCCAGCACGGGCCTCAAACAGAAGCGCACTGCCGACACTATTGTCGTATAATCGTTCGGCGGAGATGGTGGTCTCGTGGGCTCTGCATAGGGCCAGGCTAGGTTTCTTCTCCATAACCGCCTGCCACATCGACGTCTCGGCTTCCTGCACTCTATTCCGTACTCTTACTGCCCATTTTCGATCACTGTCCTCGTGGACTGGGTCAGTAAAAAGGGAGTACTTGCGGCACAGATTGTGGAGACGCCTGCGCCATGGTGTGTTCATGCCCTTGATAGCTGTGTATCTAAATACACGACGGGCCCACCGCTGGTCGTTCATGAGGCGAAGACGGCCTTCGTAGGCCGCCTTGCTCCTTGCCTCTCGTGCCTCGTAACTTGACCATCCGAGGTCACCTTGTACAGCTTCGACAGCTACACGTCCATGACACGCCAGCGCCAGTCGCCCAACCTCCCGCTGACCTCTTTCCAGCCACTGGCGTGTCGCTGCGGAAAGGCAGATGACGGCGTTGGCGAATGTCAGCACTGGCACGTGTACTGCCTTCCACAGTTCGCGCACCAGTACAAACCGGTTGCACCCCCAGACTCCGCCGTCGCAATACGTTGGCGGCCCTCACCGAAGCCTGTCGAACGTGCTCCTCTTGCTTGTCATAGAGATCTGCGGAGGTGCAAAGGTTGACACCGAGATACCGGTACTTCTCTGATACCGGAATGCTTCCTCCGTCGGGAAGCTGCACATCAATGGTCTCCACGCCTGAAAACTGCAATATGGTCGATTTTTTGGCATTGAAGTGAAGGCCCAGACTCTTCAGATGGTCGGCCGCCAGTGTTACCAACCTCTGAAGGATCACTGCTGCGCTCAGCCAGTAGTACTAGATCATCAGCGAACACCAAGCCGGGCAGCGTCCATGTCTGCGCCACCCCACCAATCATGGGTCGGAACGCGAAGCCAACTCCCGATTCCACGAGTGCCTGCTCGAGTCCCGCCACATATAGCATGTATAGCAGCGGAGACAAAGGGCAGCCCTGCCTGAGTCCTCTTGTCACCTTCACAGGCTGTGTTCTGGTGCCTCTGAAGCATGCTACCACCGAGCTATCTGCATAGAGCCGCCGGAGAAAGTCTGTCCACACGCTCGGCATTTGTCGTTGGTCTAACTGGTGGAAAAACTTCTCGTGTGGCACACTCCCTTTGCTGCGAGGCTTTTTCCTGTACCTCCATGTACCTAACACACTCATTTACCCATTCTCCGAGGCAGTACTATTCACCTACCATCGGTACTTCTTGGCCGTGCATTGACACCGCCTGAGGGCTTCAAAATGTGCAGCGCCATCTGCCAACAAGCGCACAAGCTGGATGCGCCGTGTTTTGTTAAAAACCAGTCACATATCGCAGCCTTTCAGGTGCTAGCTGCTGGTCGTTATTAGAGTTACTGTATATGCTACCTTTAAAGGTAGCATATACAGTAACTCTAGTCGTTATCTTTGCTCTGCGATGACTTCCCAATGCTCCGTGCGCTGTTGAGGCAACGAGGGAGCCCTGACAATACCGTGAAGAAGGTAACACTAATTTTAATCGAACTTATCAGTTAGCTGAACGAAGAAAAAGAAAGTATACCGATGCAAACTTGTTTCGTCAACAAAGTCGGCACTATATATATATGCTTTGGTTCGGAAATGACCGGCGCGCGCAGAAGTGCTCTTCAACCTCACTTCTTATTTATCCGTGCAATTTGTTTGCTCGCCTGCAACATAATTAGCTAGGCTTGAACACCATATATTACGATATATGCATTCAAGAAGAGACGGCCAAAATCGCACACGCGCGAGAGAGCATGAGTGATCAACATTAGCTTGTCGGTGTTGCAGATCGACGAAAGCAACGATTTACGTATATAAACGTGTGTAAGCATTGCCGCAGACGCTGCTGCGCGCGTCCGTGGAAAATCAGTGCGGCCACACAAAGCAAGCTCGGCGCAAAGGTTCTAACAGGCATCTCTTTGCAAGCTTTGCAAGGCAGCGTGCGCCGAAGTACATATAGTCCGCATGCCGCGCCTGACCTTCACTTTACACCCCCTTATCCCTCCACTTTTATTTTACAGCGAAAGCTGTTCTGAGATCATTTCAACGGCCGTTTCTGGCGCCGTAGTTGTCCGCCGCCGCCGCCGCCGGTGTCCGTAACCGCTATCGCACGAAATAAGAAAAAAAAAGGAAATAAGAAAACGTTTCCATGATGGAACGAGGTTCGAACCTGGGCCCTCTGCGTGGGAGCCCAGTGTTCTACCTCTGAGCCATACCTTTTTCTTTTTTGTTTTATTGCCTGTTATTAGACATGTACATCAAACAATAAAGATATGAAAGAAAGACAAAAGTTGTGTCCGTCCTGCTGGACAGACAGAAGTTTAAAATTCCTTGAGCGCTGCCAAGGGTTCTACCCTCGACAACCACTCAGGTACAAACTCCTGAGCTTTCTGGAGTTCCACAAACTTGGTCATACACTCACGAAAATACATCCGTGCGGGCCGTGCATCTGGATCGCAATAAAATCCCGCCATACGAGCCCGCCATAAACACTGAAGGCCAGTTAACATTATTAGGTCTAACGGCAATCCATGATCATCATCTATTGGGAGAAACCTGATACCATATGGATTTAACGGGAATTCCTTCTTGATTGTCCTCTGTAATACATCCCAAAAGTACACGCCCTCCCAACAATGTAGGAAAACATGGTCAATAGTTTCTCGCTTATTACAGATAAGGCAGTCTGAGCCCCAAGGTAAGAAAAAACCACGCTCCTCAAGGAATACCTTGACATGCAATGTGCCTGTGTGAAGCTTAAAAAAGAAGGTCTTCGTGGAAGGCGCCACTTGCATTCTTTTAACCCTTTTTAGCACGTCCTGCCCTTGGCCTCTACTGTGTACGGCCCTGTACAGAGGGACGGGTAAAATTACATCACACACATCTTTGTACAGCTTTTTACGTGTCACAGAGAACAGATACTCATTAGAAAATCTAACAGACAAAAAGCGAACACTTAGAATCACCTCCTTGAGATACCCACAGACTGCGCCATTCATGTGATCTGTACCAACTACATATTTGATTTGATTTGATTTGATTTTATTGATTCATCACAATACATGTGATCGGAGGCGAAGGGAAAAGCCATTTGAATGGCTCGAGGGAGTCCTTCGCCCCCGTACAAAGACAGCAGCTCAGTTACAAGCATGTTCTTGACACTGTTAACACAAAAATTTGTAATGAGTCATGTTCAGCAAAATATGAATGGAAACGAACCACCAAAATATACATCGATTGTTAATTACCCTTTACAGAACGTCCTGCATTTTCATACATCCTGTTTAGATCTGCGTGATGGACCAACACAACACTTCATCACTGCTATAGTATTGCATTAGTGACAGCTTAAGTGTTTATTTATATAAAGTCAAACAATTTTAGACGGTAGAGCCCTCCTCAGCCTCAGTTGGCACACCGTGCGCAGGAAAGGGTCACTCACATTACGGAAAAAGAAGAACCTGTTTATGATTTGCCGAATGAAAAGATGTGGCAGTCCCAGACCTCCTTTCTTTACTCGTCTAAACAGATTAGTTCGACTGCACCGTTCCCAACTAGAGGCCCACACGAAAACTGCGAAAACACGATGAAATTTCTGTATATTTGCCCGTGAACAATGCAATATACCTGCATCACGTACCACAGTTTCGACGCGAAGAATAAATTGCAAACCGTAGCTCTTGAGAAAATTGATAGGTGGTTACCCTTCGACCTATTCGCTTTCAACTGAATTGCTCTTGCCTGTTCTTGCCAATAGTTATCATTGTCTTTGTAGTATTCGAGCGGTACACCTAGATATTTGGCAGGTGTCGTTCCCCACTTAATATTGGCGAAAAATTCTGGTCTAGACGACCACACTCCGTGCCAAAAACCCAAGCACCTTCCCCAGTTTACCAGACTACCAGTTGCATTGCCGAAACGCAGTTTCAAGCACCGGTATGGCTCAGAGGTAAACTGTCGTAAAGAGTTTACCTCTGAGCCATACCGGTGCTTGAAACTGCGTTGCAAAAGGACCATATGCAGGCTTCATGTCGCGAAGGAACCACATTAACATATGTAATGTAGTGTGGTAGAAGAGTAAAATAACAACCAGGCGTCGCACAAATGCGAATTCTGTAACCGGGCGTCACGCAATGCGAATTGCGCAACGAGTGGGTTGTTGAATGTTTCCAACCCATTACAAAGGCATCTGCGATCATTCTTCATCGTCATCAGCCACAGCATCAAGAAAGTGCACATAATGTCTTACAGGCGTTTAGCGAGTACCACGGTTCTCCGCAGAATGACGAAGAATTGCATAGTGGCTGCTTCCCTAGTTCACAAAAATTATGATTTATAGCGTAGTGGGTTCCTCGCAAGTGCACTTCTGTTGGTTGCCAAGGAAGCGCATAAGGCTCCCATGATCCATTTCCTCAGGGTCTCAATAAAGTTAATCCCTCTCTCTCGCTCTCCGTTTCTCCGGTTAACGTATGCTGTAAAGCGTGGTGGGACAGTTAAATAACGACCGGGCGTCACACAATATGAATTACGTAAATAGTGGGTCGTTTAAAGCTTCCAACCCATTACAAAGGGCTCAGCCATCTTTCTTCATCGTCATCAACAGTCGCATCAATAAAATGCACATAATGCCTTACAGATGGTGCCTTGCTTCTCCTCAGAATAACGAATAATGTCATGGTGGGTGCTTCCCAGCTTCCCAAAAATTATGGTTTGTGGCGTAGTGGGTACGTTGCTAATTTACTGGTATTAGTAGCCACAAGAGAGTTTATAACGGGCTCTAGAAATGCCGCTCTTCCAGCTTTCGCTGTGACTGTGCTGCGCTTTCCGCGCAGGCCTGGCGTTTTCTTTGTTGTTTTTTTTTTTGGTTTGCGACGCACCGATCATGCACATGTCCACGCCTTGTTTATTCCGAAAAAGTTATGACACACGCTACTGCGAACGATGTAGCGATACATGTAGCTGAAGATATGAGGTGAGGAAAGCAGCACAGCGTTGCACAGGTCGCGCATAAACAACGTGGTGTCGGTATGTGCTTATGTCGAGTGTATACAATCGCAGTGGAATATGCAATGGAGGTGTATTGCACGTGCAAGGCTACCTTAGAAGTTTGACAGTCCCATATCCTCTGTAACGAACACTTTCTTGAACGTCTACCACAGATCGGAAGCGCAAGCCACCAGGAAACAGCAGTTCGCTTTGCGAAGCGGTGCGCCTCTTGCAGCTGCGACCCTGATAAGTTTCTAAGCACGCAGAACTCCGATGTTGTGTTCTCGTCGATTTGTGGCAGCACAGTGAGGCCCGTTAACCGACGCTGGATGATGAAAGGCCGCATTTTCTTGGTCCGAAAGCTTCGCCGACTGCGGCTCAGCATTTCCGTGGCCTCTCTTTATGGAGACGCTAGCAGACGATTCCGCGACTGCGCCCAACAAAGCATGGCGGACGCGCCCAGTGTTGCCGCAGCAGTAAGCATTATAAATATCTCCTATTGGATCTCGAAATTCCCGGCCGTGGCGGCTGCATTTTCGATGGAGGCGAAAATCTTTGACGCCCGTGCACTTACATTTATAGGTACACGTTAAAGAACCCCGGATGGTCGAAATTTCCGGAGCCCTCCACTACGGCGTCTCTCATAATCATATCGTGCTTTTGGCACGTTAAATTGCAGATATTATTATTATTGGTTCTAGAAACGATGGTTGAAATGGTGCGCACGCTAGTACAGCCACCCCTTCCACCCATTACTCCATAGCTTGTGCGCGCACCTCTAGCACCTGCACTCCATACTGCAGCCAAGGCACACTTATCTGTGGCTATGAGAGCACAATGGCAACTGTCACGAGAAAATGTAACCTACATCACTTGTTCAGCGAAAGCCACAGATGAGCAAACACCTCCACCACAAAATGGTTCAAATCTATTCACTGTTCAATGATTTTCAAGCACAGCCGTTAGGGTCGAGGTTTGCCGTATGTTGTAGATAGAAAATTATCATCATAATGAACCGGCACGCACTCAATGACCGCCCAAGCATTCTGTACGGATGGTTAACAAGAGAAGCTGAAACGCGCCCACCAGTTCTGCTGTGACCTAGCTTTGCGCGACTTAGTGCAAGCTTCGCTAATTTTTTAATTCTGCTTTCTCTTCAATGTGAGCTGTTTGCCCCTACTACAGAATATATTTACAACCTTTGATATTATTGCGATGGCAACTATAGACCCTTTCAATGTTTACAAACACAGCTGCTGAACGGCTTCCGGTTTTGTGCGCCGGCGTTGCCTAGTAGCATTGGCGGGGAACAAAAGCCTTAGCGAGTAGCCCGCACATTTTCCACACTTTTCTCCCTGTGTGTGGCCAAATATTTTATATAAATATTCTTCTAAGCTGCACACGCAACACTACAAGAGTTAGGGCTTCACTTCAAGCGCCTTCCTTTTACCTGAAAACGGAAAAAAGAGTCTTTTTTTATTCTGGCACTACATAAAAAATCCGCTTTCTGCTTCGGCGTTAGAGGGTGATAACTGAAGTGACCGGAAGTTTCTTGGGTGCAACACGTGCTGCTTATATCGCAATATTGAAACCGAACGAAAAGGCGAATATGGACACTCTCGGCTGCTTTTTGCCGTCGCCGTCATGTCCAGGATATGTATATGTATGTACAGGGTCGACCACATCTAAGCTGAACACCTCATTAGTATTCAAACCGGTAAAACTAGAACGTTTCTTATACTTCACGAGTGCAATGCCCGTTATAGAACGTGTAATCATGGTGTCGACAAACACAGTAATGATTTTCCGAGTTATGTATTAAACAACAGCTTCAATGAGGTCTTGAATACTAATGAGGTGTTCAGCTTAGATGTGGTCGACCCTGTACATATATAAAAGGCAAAAAGAAAAATAAAGCAGAAGAAAAAAATTCCGAACTACCCGACCGGCGATTCGAACCATCGACCCCTAGCTCCCCAGCGCGCTGCGCAGACAACTCAACCATGCGCCATGCTTTTTTTTTTTCTTTCATACATGCATGCGCCGGCGAATTAACGGCGGGCTATTTATCTGCACCATTTACCGCTGGTGGTAGGCAAATCTCGGAGGAGCTTGAGCGTGTTTTCTATCAACGAACGCTGCCACAATTTCTTTCAATTTGAAAACTGCCCTTGAGACGCGCACGACAAAGTGGCCCCTTTCTGTACCCACTCGTGATGTGGCAGGAAAAAAAAGAACAAAGAACATCCGGCACACCTAGGCACACCTTGCGTCAGACGCCCCCGTGTGGCAGGAGACGCAGAGGGGTCACTCCACGCGCCGCAGTTTAAAAGAAAAAGAAATATCTAAGAGCGTCTGATTCTCCATTGTCGATGCGCAGACTGGGCCAATCCCCCAGAGTTGGTATGTGCCATAGTTTTGAGGGAACAAACACTGTCGACATTTGCAGCGCCTTGCTCAAGCACAATGACGTAACAACTGTGACAGTTGTTAGTTCACGCTTCTCCCGTGTTTACCTGTGCGTTCATTTCGGGCGTCCTTCTTTGTGCTTCAGCGGCGCGCTGCAAGTATCGAGCTGCTTGTCGTTCTTCGTGTGACATTCCAATTTCTTGCTATCGCATTCATTGCTTCGCCGTTGCGGTGAAACTGTGACTTTTTTATTAACAATAAACACTTCTCCTACAGCCACGCAGCATACAAGATAACCCATACCTTCTTCTGCATCAAGTATGCTCACCTTCCTCCACTGCATTCACCTCTAAGAAGTGTTCAGAAGGTCTCCTTCCAACTCAGGAGGCGCAGGGTACGAATACCAGTGCAGTGGCCATAGGCGTGCGCAGGGTTATTCTTGAGGGGGGTGGGCGAAGACTCATCGCAGCGCTTCCCGCACCTATTAAAGGGACCGACAACTCCCCAGAACATGAAATGAGATGACTCCACTGATGGGAAGATTGTCCGTCGCATTGACTCAAGCCAACCCCGTTTTTTTCGTGAGATGAATTTATATTTTTATTTCTTAATTGAAAGTCGCGAAAAATGACCTGTGGCGCCTCTGGTGGCAAAAACATGAACGATCCGATGAACCCGGCCACGTGACCGTTGATTGTTGTACGCGGTCCCCGATTTTTTGTTAGTATTGAAATATTGTTCGTTTCTTTATATTAAAAAGTATTCCATAAAATGTACGATCGGCGTCAAATGAAACCCGAACACCGGCAAGCCTTCGCAGTGGTATAGTACGCGCCGTCCAGTTATCACCATGGGCAGGCGCTCATATGCGCAGTGCGGTCAAACCGCGGATGCGCGCGCCTGTGAATGGTGATGACAGGACGGCGCGCACTATACCATGCGAAGGCTTGCCGCTGTTCGGGTTTCATTTGACGCCGATTGTACATATAGGCCTCCGTTGTATGCATTAAAGTGGCGCTGCCTTCGCGTGACGTAATGATCCCATGCTCGTCAGCGCGTCTTGAGGAACTTTTCAGCGTGCTCATGCAACCGTGCACGCGTTTCTAGGTCGCTAAGATTTTGGAGCGACATAGTATAGTTTTGCTGCCTACACTTTGTCTCAGAAATGACTCGCGCTGCTACTCGGCGCGGCCGCGCATATGCGAGGTGACATTTTGGATGACTTCGCTCGGCTCGTGCATCGAGAGAGTAACGACGCCGGGACAAGCCACTCATGACACAGGCGCAGGCAACCTTGGACGCATGAAGGTGTAGAATGCCACATCATCTCATTGTAACAGCTTGTTATTTTGAAAAATAGTTGAAAAGCTATAAATAAAGGTGGTTAAGAATAGTTACAGGAACTCCTGCGAAATCAGGACAACGACAGCTTTCACAAATCGCAAGAAGGGCTGGCGGCATCACTATCAATTCTCAGCGTTGCTGGAGGAAAGGTACGTCCGTGTTTAGAGCCTTTCAAATCCAAAAATGCTGCTTGTAAAATAACCACGTGCTTTTGGGATTAACTACTTCAGCTACAAACACTGCGAAGGGTGAGCTTTCTGTCGCGCCGTAAAAAATGGGTCGAGAAAAATCAGTTGTCGGTCCCTTTACACACAAAGTACGAGGTGGACTTGCCCCCCCCCCCCCTCTTATGTGACTGGGGGGGGGGGGGGTCTCTGCCCTATGAAATGGCGCCTTGGCCCTGCGGAGTTCCAGCATTAGCTGCGCAGTCCAGATTATTATTGCGATAGCAATTATATGGACACTCTCGGCGGATTATTGTCGTCGCCGTCATGTCTCAGATATGTATGTATATATAAATAAATGCCACAAATAAAAGTAATTCAGAAGAAAAAAATTCCCAAGCGCTAGACCGGGGTTTCGAACCTGTGACCCCTCGATCCGCACCTCGCTGCCTTTGACAATTACGAAAATGCCTCATTCGTTCTCGAGGATACTAACGGCAGATAGAAACGCACGCGGCGTTGGGTGAAACGCACGGGACGCCCACATGTGGCAAAATTAAAATTATGCGAGACGCCGGTCATGCTGCATCGTTGCAGTTCAGTCGATTAATATTTATGGAAACCACATTGAGCTGGTTGTGTATAGTTATAAGATTATAAATGGCTATGAATTTATATACTAGGTGTCGTCCCTTGCCCTCCTATTTTTCCCAGCTTGGGTGGGGGGTGGACGGTAAAGCGGTGAAGTGGCCCCTGTACTCCTCCCCTGCGGCCTCTCCAAGTAGATAGCCTACGCAAGCTGTGTAAGCTCAAATTTTGTTTGAAAAAAATGTGGGTGACCATAACGTTAAACCGCATTGTCTGCTTCCGTATAGGTCGTTAGCTGTTAGTGATTGGTCGATACTTTCTGGGTCACGCTCACAGCACCTGCTCGTAACACGACGCAACAAATGACGCTGACGCACAAGTGGTCCACCGCGTAATTATCACTTACACATGACTGCGTAAGGAAAAAAATAATAATAAACTATTTTCAATATGGTGCATTATTGGTCATTGGCTATACATCAAAATATTTTGGTGTGCCATAAAATCACCTCCTTGTTAGGCGACGTCACGAGTATGCAAAAACTCGCGGCGTTAAAATGAAGTCTGCACAATAATCGGCGCATTACTGTGCTGAACAATATTTTTTTTTTCGGAATAGCCACGGTATCTCTTTCTGAACGAAATCCAAGAAGGTGGGCACCAATCACATTGGCAGCGGCTACTTATAGCAGCGGGTGAGATGGATTAATATGTGTATAATATGTACTTTCAGTAGTAGTATAACGATGTTGAGCTGTTCTTACGCGTATACAACTTTCTGTGAACTCATCGTTGCTGACAGAGAGGTAGAGAGAAAAATAAACATTATTAGGAAAAGACACAATCCTTTGCAGACAGGCAGCCTTCTTATTAGTCCATGAAACCGTGGACGCTGATCATTTCCCTGGTGAGGTAGATCAAGTTACGAGGCAAACTTGAAACCTAGGCTTCTAAATATGCTCGACCCCACAGTCTTGTTAAAAGCCGCCGTGACCGCTGCAGGCTACCACTAGATATGCAAGGTGAAGCAGGTTAATCGGAGACTAAAGTGGGAATATTTTTTAGCTCTCCTGGCTAGGCACAACTAAAATACTCGACACTTCTGCACACTCGTCAACTCACAGCAGCTTGAATATGGAGCAGTGGCGATGCTATTCGTTTTCAAAGAAAGAGACTAAATTTCCTGAAAAAAGAAGAGTGCGTTTAATCGGGCTATAAAACCTTCACTGGTTCCCACCCGTATTTGCGTCGCCGATTATGTAAATTTCAGGCCAGGCAGAAAGAAATAAAATCATGACAGATTGCTGTAATGTTATAGAGCCCCAACTGAGCGATAGCCTCCTCTGCAATGCTCGAACGCAAGACGCGAAAGCGTGGAATAGGCAGCCCGCACCGCAGAAAGCCTACAGTGCGTGGTCATGACACACGGAGGACAGTCGCCACAGCTGAATCGGAGGTCAAATTTTATAACATATTTACGTTATTGCTGCATTCAAGTAAAATTTTGCCTGTCTGCAGCCGACAATGAGCACTGTCGAAAGTGGGGGGGGGGGGCTCCGCCGCCCTAACATTTCTCAGTGGGGGGGGGGGGGGGAGGAGGCTAGCGCCCCCCTTGGCCCTCCGGTAGATAGGCCTATGCACCAATACATATATAATTCCAAGGCAAGCTTACCGCACATTTTTTTTTTCGAAAGTCTGCCCTTAGGCATAATATTTATTCAGAAATACACATATAAATTTGCTTCGTGTATGAAGTCCAGTAACGTACCGCACAATTGCTCTAAACCAAAACGTGCAACAAGAATGATAGTGCATTTGTCACTGATCCCGTTAATGGGGATGGCAATCGCCGGGCGGATTCTAAGGGCTGGCGTCACGGCCCTGCGAAAACGCACCACGAAAGCGCGGACAATTTAGAGTTGGTCCTTTGGTACGCCAGCGAACGCCGGTTGTGGTCCAAAGACCGAGTCAGAGCCGAGAGTCGATAACACAAAAGAAAACGAAATATATTCTCGGTTAAGGCAATACAAATATCACAAACACGTGCACACTCGGCTGGTACCAGTTACAACTTCACAACATAATTCAGATGGTGTTTACACAACGGGAGCTAAACAAACAGATCACACGCTACAAATGCAATCGCATGCATTACAACTATTCAATGACCGTTAAAGTCCTGAATATACAATGGCGTATCCAGTCCGCAATACTTGGACGGTAATCGAATGCTTCTCTTCTAGGAAACACTCACGCCAGCTCCAGCGTTGATCGTCGTAGCTCAACCGTCGTCGTAACTTGTCACGGCTCACACGGCGTCGTCCTCCAATGCTTCCAGATCGACGATCGACGGACCGCACACCATCATAAACACGTCTTCTTTGGCTAACGGAGCCACACTTAGCCTAACTTCACCATCACCGGGCCGACTGACTTACTCCTTCACTGACTTCTCGACCTTCACTGACTTCCTCCTGTCTGCACTACTCGACTGCTCGTCGTCGCACGCTTTTATCCCTTCTCCCCCGGTTTCTAGAAGCGTCGGGAGTGTTCTCCGCCGCGTAGTACAGCTAAGCCTGGGGAAAGGGCGAGAGCTTTCTCGTAGGTTCGAATCGCGGCGGCGTCATCGGCAATGCTTCACCCTTCTCTTCCAGATGTTTCCAGGCATTCGCAATGGTTGGATGGATGGATGCTATGAGCGTCCCCTTTGTAACGGGGCGGTGACATGTCTGCCACCAGGCTCGAAGAAAAAAAAAAAAGCTTCATTGTTTTACGTTGGCCTAATACCTGATCTACATTGATTAAATCTATGTTATTATACCAAAAAATATAAATTCACGGTCTATCTCTCTGCCTCTTAAGGCAGAATGACCTTATTTTCCTCCCATTATTTTTGTTCTTTATCTCTACTTTTCTGCCACCAATACTCTAACCGTCTCTTACTTATTTCTATCGCGGACGTGTTCAGCTTTCCATTGTTGTCCCTAAAACCCAAGGCTTCATGTAGACTCGTGTCCACACGTATACCTGGGTGAATATCGCCACATTCAATCAGTACATGTTCCATCGTTTCCTTAGTTCCCCCGCAGCATGTACATTGTTCTTCTTCGTTACTGAATCTCGCTTTATAACTACGCGTTCTAAGGCAGCCCGACCTTGCTTCAAACAGTAAAGCGCTTCCCCTTGAATTATCATAAAACCTTTCCCTCCTTATTTCGTTTTTTCCCTTTCGGTAGTTACTCAGAGCCGGCTTCTTTTCCATCGCTGCCATCCAATAAGTCCTCTCCGCCTCTCTGACCTTCCGCTTAATGCTCCTTGTTGCCATATCGCCCGCACTGCTAGCCGTATATTTACTGGTAAGCCTCCTAGTTCTTTTTCTCCACTGCGTGTCAACGCTTTTTCTATACAAATACCTGAAAACCTTCTCTGCCCATCTACTCTTCTTCATTTTCCTCAGCCTCTCTTCGAATCTCATTTTGCTCTGAGCTTCCCGCGCTTCAAAGCCTGTCCATCCCATATCACCCTTTACAGCCTCATTTGTCGTCTTCCCGTGAGCGCCCAACGCGAGGCGGCCCACCGTCCTTTGATTTACATCCATTCCTGATTGTACCTCTGACTTCATGCACACCACTGAGTTCCCAAATGTAAGCCCCGGGACCATCACACCCTTCCACAGCCCTCGAAGCACCTCGTACCTATTGTACCCCCATAAAGCTCTGTGCTTCATAATTGCAGCATTCCTCTTTCCCTTTGCTAGCGATGCTTTCTCTTGTACCTCCATATATATATCCCCCTCATTTACCCATACTCCGAGGTACTTGTACTCGCTTACCCTCGGTATTTTTTGGCCCTGTATAAAGACCGCATGGTCTTCGTGATCATTGAGTACCATCAATCCACATTTTGTTGCACTAAATCCTAGTCCTAGAGCCTCACATTCCCTTCCGCATATATCTGCCAGTCGCTGTATATCATCTTGACTGTCCGCAAATAAGACAATATCATCAGCATAAAATAGACCTGGAAGCTTCTGCTCAACCATCGTGCCGACCTGTTTGTGTGACAAATTAAATCCAATGTTGCTACCTTCTAGCGCTTTTTCCATCCTCACCATGTACAGCATGAATAACAGCGGGGACAAAGGACATCCCTGTCTCAGCCCCTTGCTAATTTCAACGCTGTCCTTGCTACTTATTCCTTCCCATTCTATACAAACTGTATTTTCTCGGTATATTTCCCTCAAAAGCTGTATACAGTCGTCACCTATTCCCAATTCTTTCAGTACATCCCACAAAATTTCCTGATTAACGTTGTCATACGCCCCGGTAATATCTAGATAAGCTACGTATAAGGGCCTGTTTTCTATTTTCGATATTTCTATACACTGGGTAAGAACAAACAGATTGTCGTCTAACCGCCTGTCGATCCGAAATCCATTCTGAAGTTCTCCCAAAATATCATTTTGTTCTACCCACGCTTCTATTTTTAATTTTACTGCCTGCATCGCCAACCTGTGTAGCACCGATGTAATGGTTAGCGGTCTATACGAGCGAATGTTATCCTTTTCTCCCCTGCCTTTATAGATTAAGTTCATTCTACTTTTACGCCAACTGTCTGGTATTTCCCTCTCGTGTAAGCACTTTTCTATGGCCTGTCGCGCCACCGAGCGGAATTCAGGAGCGTCCTCTCGAGGAGGGTTAGTAGACGACAAAATGGCGGCGCTATGCAGTCGCTCCCTTGTTCGGCTGTGCTAGCCTCAGTGTTAACGCGTTGGCAAGAAAGGAACACTACGACTTTGCATGTTCCCTGCATCAGTGAACAAACCGGGCCCTCCGTGACACGAGAAATCTGATTCGTTCTTGCGAGACGCGAAGTTTTCGTGAAAATACGTGGCAACTCGCGCTTTCAATGCTAGTCCACAGTGTACACATACTATCAGCTTCGCGAGGCTTTCTGTAGCCACGTAGGTAAGTTAAATGTTATCGTCTGACATATTCAGTTGAAGCTCGATCACCCTGTTTTACTTGCATATATAATTGGTCAGTGGTTCTTGTAGTGCATGAGTCCCATAACACTGTACGCGGGAGGGAGGTCGCGCGGGCTCGCGATGTGCTCATGTATAACTGAGCGATCTCAAGTTGGCGATACATTAAAATAAGGCCTCTATCCTTTGTCAGCAAAGCGCTGTTACTAATCGTGCGAGTGACGTTTCAATCATTCGAGGATGCGTCTGCTCGACGCCTTTCGTGGAGCGAACGCTTTCCATCCACGCCGTCCTTCGACAGTGTGTTGGGTTTCATAGCCACCGCTGCTCCGCTTGTTTTTGTACGTTTGTTGATAGGTGGCAGCACACTGCAAGCGATTTGCTTGTTGACCGGTCTGAGAGCAAAACCGCAAAACGTTCGCCGCGCCCAGACGTCTCTCTAATTGTAAACGTGGTGACGCGGAGTGGTCGAAGTCGTTCGGCGGAGGAAATTCTTCAGATTGCTTTCAGCAGTGATGTTGAAAGAAACCATCTTGACGATGAGGATTTTTCACTGGACGTAGAAGACTGTGAAAGCACCGAGAGTGACAGCGACGATGAACCACCAGCTGCTAACTCACGAGGAGCGAGTTGCACTTCACGTCCCCTCGTGCGTTAATGTTCTTTCACGCTCGTAATTCAATTTGATTGTATTTGATGTATAATATATCTTTGAGCGAGATCGAAATAAAAGCATAGTTCCTCTTGTGCATTGCATGTATCGCAATTATTGTGGATATTATGGAGCGCCGCATGCCGCCAACACGCTCGAGCTCGACCAGCGAAGCGAAATGGTTAGAGCGATGGAACGTGCAGTCACGGCCACAATCCACGCCTCTCGGCGAACTTCTTCGACGTTGCGAAAAGCATACGTGTGCATTCTTTTCGATATTCATGTTTCGATCGTGCTGATCGAACCTGCAACATGCGAGTGAAGTACACACGGCTAGAGTCTCAGCATGGCTGTGACACAAGCGCTACTGAATGGCATGTTAAATGCTTGTGTTCCGTTGAAGACGTAACTCCGCGTTTCCGACTGCGCAAGTAATGACTACGGGGTATTATCACAGAACACTTTTATGTTTGCAAGCCATCATCACGCGCAGCAGCGATGGCGCTACTCGCTGGCGGCCTACTACTGCGGCATATCCGTCAGGCAGGCTCGTTACGTACTACCTCGGAGTGCCGTTCAGCTCGTATACGTCAATTCTAGTTGATACAGGTTTATGTAGCACGCATGGATTTCGCAAAGCATCGTTATGCACGGTAACGGAGCTGAAATATAACCTTTCACTTCGCAGCAAATAATTAGGTGGCGAGTACTTAGCACTTTCCATGGTTTGGGAAAGTATTTTAGTCTCATATCCATTCCAGCGCAGCTCATGACTTCATCCGGTGAAAGTGGCACGGTCCGTACGTCCGCACGTCCTATCTGTTCCTATGCTAACAAACGGTATGGTGTCAGCAACGGCGCGCCGGAGACGAAGCATTTTTTCATGACAAGGCGACGGCGCGGGAGGCATCTCGGTGCCGACAGCAGCGCCGCCGCATGGGCGCGTCCTCGGGCGCGTCTGTCGGCTCCGAGATTTCATCCGCGCGCTGGCTTAGGTTCGCGAAGGTGTTTGGCACGGACGCGAGGCGCGTTTTCCGTCCACGATTTCTTACGGCGCACACTAACCATACAACCAAATAATTTTCGTGATTAGGCAAACATATAAATGAAGCTGGCCCAACAAGAGCTTTGGTAATTCCTTCGTGCTGCTGAAGCTTTGTGTGGAGTGTAACGATCGGAAAACACTGCACCTCGGCTTATGCAGTGGGTGGTTGTTTGCGGGGGTATTGCCCCCCGTTTCGCTGGCAACTTCTTGGAAAGGTACGCAGCGACGTTGGGGAACAAAGCTGGAACCGAATCTGGTGTTAGGGAAGTGCGACCACGCGGAATTGCTACTGTTTCACCGTTGATCACGTGTGTGTAGCTGCGAAATATAAACCTCTCGTGGAAGTGAAGTTCACAGACAATGCTGTTCTTGTCCAGCGGCTTATCAGCTCGTGGAATGTAACGTTCCCATCCCTGGCGACGTTCATCATCGTCGGATAACTGCGATGAGAGAGACCCTAATTTCTATCTTCTTTCCTGTCTGGAGACGTATCCCGTAGTGGATCCATAGGCAAAACAATTTCTCTGCTGTTTCTGTTGCTTTGCCATCACGTAGCGTCAGCACATGCAAACAACAACCTCGCAGGAGAGCCGTCGGCGCGTTGTAACGGACGCTTTTCGGCTTTCTTGCGAGCCTCGGTCGACCACATAAAGTAACTAAGGCACGCGTCCGCTGGTCCGGTGACGGCAACGGATAATCTATCGACGGGACGACACAACTTCACGACAGAAAGCGTTTTGTGTGCTGACGAGATCGGCAGCAGCACTGGCGTTCGCCGCACAATTGTCCTTTTCGCTAGCGAGAAAACGCGACATGCGTTTCTCGCTCGCGAATAATGCGGCATACGTTTATCATTCGCGAAAAACGTGACATGCTTTCCTCGCTCGCAAAAACCGCGACATACGTTACGTTTCTCGGTCGCGAAAAACGCAACATGCGTTTCTTGCTTTAGTAGACAGCGTGCCATACACGCGTTTGGTGACTAGGAAATTCACGTTTCCTGCGAAGCGCCGGCGGCTACGGGAACGCCTTTTGCCATCAGGCACCAATACGCACAAACAAAAGCCGAGCAGGCGAAGCAACAGGTCACATAACACGAGCTTTGCCGGAGAGAATCCACGAGACCACTGCGACGGACCTCCCTCTAGGCATCTCGGAGACGACGAGCGCGCCACCTGTCGGCGTCATGAAAATGTGCCGCACCGGCTTGCACGGCGCAGCCTGGCCGATGCTGACACCTCCCCCTCTAGCCACCATACAAACGGGTTGACCCTCCTCCTGAAAAGCACGGCGCGCCACCTATAGTTCGTGGGCATTGCGAATAAGGCACAAACTATGGTGGCTACCATACACAAACTGATAACATATCCCTGTGCATAGTATGTTCTACCGTGGGTAAAAGCGCGCGTGTGTGTGCGACG
Organism: Rhipicephalus sanguineus; assembly: GCF_013339695.2. Classification (NCBI taxonomy): domain Eukaryota; kingdom Metazoa; phylum Arthropoda; class Arachnida; order Ixodida; family Ixodidae; genus Rhipicephalus; species Rhipicephalus sanguineus. The sequence continues at coordinate 129,706,374 of NC_051179.1, read as the reverse complement.
AACGCGGCTGAAGCAGATATCAAACGAGCCAGCCCACCTTCGTCGCTTGGAGGGCGCATGCGATAACACCACTCCGCTCGGGAAGCCTGCCATCGAAGCATAGAGGAAACACCCCGTCCGTCTTGAGCGAGCATGAAAACACGCGAGAGGCGGGGGGGGGGGGGGGGGCTGTCGTTGAGCAGCAACTTTTGAACGTTGATTCTAAGGGCGCGATCGCTGGCGCGCGCACTATCTCGGCAGCCATCAGCGGGCGGCTCGTATTTCCTGCTACGTGCTGCGCTCTCAATGCGAAGACACTGTGCAGAAAGAGCATCTTTCCCTGGAAACGCCGTATTCTCTTACACCAACGTTTTGCAGAGTTACGCGAGATCGGATACAAAAGAGTTTGCTGCCAGCATCACTTCGTATAGCATTACAATTTGTTGCTATCGCATTCATTGCTTCGTCCTTCCGGTGAACCTTTTTTTTCTTTTGTTTCGCGGGGGGTTAGGGTCTGCGCGTCTGTATTGGATGACGATGCCCACACTGCAGATGACCAACGCGGTCTTCATTTCTCGCTCAAATTTGCACAACTGAGAAAATTTTAAGCTGGTCGGGCATATTGGCGCAGTTTGGCGCAATTTTAGCAAATTTCACGGCTTTGGCTCAGCTTGGCACAAAAATAAGGAATTGTATCAAATTGGCGCAATTGGCACAGCTGTTGCATCCCTGCTAAACCCACGCCTAGTCACAAAACAAGTGAGAAACCAAGACCAGCCAAAGCATGTTGTTCTATACAGCGTAACTTGGTTTTTACAGCATTCATTTGCAAAATTCTTGACGCAGCATGTTCACATCGTACAAGTGCTCAGTTATCTCTCCATCGCAAATTTTGGAGTGTGGGGTTGTTTAGAGGCCTTTTATGGCAAGTCTGTAGGCCCCTCACCATGATGGCTTCTCGTTTCCATGAAGATGGGACATGTGGTCCGTGAGGTCATGTTTTTGTGAAAAAGATGCAGTGCAGTGGACACAGGAAAAGGCACTCTCTCTTGTGTGCATGCGGATGTGTCTCACGAGGTTGTTCTTTCGACCAAAGGTGGCATTACAGCGCACACATGAAAAGGGACGCTCTCCTGTGTGAGTGCGTATGTGGTCAGTGAGATGGCTTTTCATCGTGAAGGATGCATTGCAGTGGACACAGGAGAAGGGACGCTCTCCTGTGTGAGTGCGCATGTGCTCAGCGAGGTTGCTTTTGGTCAAAAAGAAAGCACTGCAGTGAACACAGGAAAAGGGACGCTCTCCTGTGTGCATGCGGATGTGTCTCATGAGGCTGCTTTTCTGCACAAAGGATGCATTGCAGTGGACACAGGAAAAGGGGCGTTCTCCTGTGTGCGAGCGGATGTGTTTCATGAGGCTGTTCTTCCGAGCAAAAGATGCAATACAGTGCACACAGGAGAAGGGACGCTCTCCTGTGTGAGTGCGCATGTGCACAATGAGGTTGCATTTCATTGCAAAGGATGCATTACAGTGGACACAGGAGAAGGGACGCTCTCCTGTGTGAGTTCGCATGTGCACAATGAGGTTGCCTTTCATCGCAAAGGATGCATTACAGTGGACACAGGAAAAGGGTCGCTCTCCAGTGTGCACACGGGTGTGTTTCACGAGGCTGGTTTTCTGCATAAAGGATGCATTGCAGTGGACACAGGAAAAGGGCCGTTCTCCTGTGTGCACGCGGATGTGTATCACGAGGTTGTTTTTCGTTGCAAAGGATGCACTGCACTGGACACAGGCGAAGGGGCGCTCTCCAGTGTGGGTGCGAATGTGAGCCACAAGCTTGGACTTGTGAGTGAATGCCGCTGGACACAACTGGCACTGTAAGGGGGGCTCTCCTATGTGTTTCCGAAGGTGTCTGTCTATGGTCGACTTGTCCAAGGTCACATAGGTGCACTGCTGGCAGGAATGAAGTCGGCCTCGTACAGACGCCAATGGAGTAGACTGCTCCAAGGACGCAAAAGACAAGGAGCCTGCAAAGCCATTGAGAGCACACAAAGGCAATGCAAATTATGCCATACACTATAACTGGACTACAGCAGCAGGCAATACACAAGGGTTGCTCCGCATGTGTGTGAAGTAGATGATCACCTTGACTCGCATAAACCAAACCTACTGTTCTGGCAAAAGTGCACCGACACTGCAAGTTTTACGAAAATTCCCATTTTGTTGGACACGAATTCTACGCTTTACACAGGGGAACACGAGGAGCCAAAAAACAAAAAAATTTAATCTCATTTAGAGGCCATTCCAATGCTATATGTATAGAGTCAAAAGAGTTTGAATGTGCACCAATAAACAATCACCCATTAAATTACTTGCTGCACTTCTGTTTGCAGAGAAGTATTCAAAGAGCACTGCACAAGAAAAGAACCACTTTTCATGTTCCAACACCTGAAGCATGTGAAAGAAAACATGAGTGAAATAAGTTTATGTGATGCAAATTGAAAAAGCAAAGAAAAAAAACTGTTATAAAGGCTACAACAACATCATGGTTTTCGGTAATCAGAATTACCAAGCACATTATGTGGATTACACAAGCAATTGTTTCTTCATATTATTGCCACGCTTTGCACATTTGCCACTAACATCTCTACACTGTTTTAATGAAAGCATAATAATACCATGAAATACAAAGTCACATATTGACCAGATAATGTTTCAGTCACGAATCATTATTTACATGTTAAAGTGTCAAATCAAAGTGCCACTAAAGGGCGTTGTGGCAAGTTATCTGCGAAACTGTTTCAGCACGGACAGATATGGAAAAAAACAAAAGGATGCATTATTAAATACCTAGTTTGAATTGGTGTTTTGTAAGAGACGCAAAATTTCCTCACGTTGATTCAAATTTAAATGTTGCAACAAACTCCATAATTTTCTCAATTTCTATAGTATTATACACAATCAGTGAGAAAAGTGACTAGTAAATTTCATACGTTTCAATACAACCAAACAGAAATAGCAGTCTAGACATGGCCACATCACCATCACAATCACAAGCTCAATGAATTAGGCTGCAACATAGGCGTAAAATGGTAAATAAGTTTTAAGAAAAAGCTGTTGCAATGCCCCTACGGCCATATCCAAAGCATGCAGTTTTTTATTGCTAATTTGGAAGAATGGAAACATCTGCAACAGCAAAGAGACTACTTTTTAATTAAGCGAGCACAAACAACAAAGTACACCCATATAAACTTTACCCTTGGCATCAATCAGGCTTAGAAGTTAGACATTCCTTAATCAATTACATTTTTTTAATATTGCAATTGAGTGACTATTTCTTCAGTAAACAACTAGTTACCATTTCCAAAAAGACAAACTCTATACATAGAAAGGTCAATACAAACATGAACACTTTAATTTGGCAGGAATTATAGAATTGAACAGCTGTGGTAGTGCGATGCAGGAGCATGTGGAATACGAATGTCCAGAGAACCAAAGGAATGCTCTCAGTACTTATTCCCTGAATTTAGCACACCATATGTGGGTAGACAAATGTAGGATCTCGATGTTACCAATTTCGCAGGGCCACGAAAAATATTCGTATAAACAGAAATTTATATCACTGGAAAACATGTAAAATTAGTATGCCTAACAGGTGACAAAAGGAAAAATAAATAAAACTGGTGCATGTTTTCATTTATTGTTTTACAGGGCCCCAGCAATGTTAGAGACCATTCTGAGAGTTAGCAAGTATATTTCAGATGTCGATGATCATAGTGGCACTCTTGCCTATGCAACGGACGCACATTAGTGTAATTACAGGGCAAAATGTGCCTTGTCCCATGAGAGCTAATTATCCCCTTCACCATCTCGGTATTCTTCACGTGATTTAAGTGTACTGTGATGAATGTGACTTAAAGGGCCAGTACAATCAGTTTAGATGCTTTTTTCTGTTATCACTTTGTATGCCATGAGTCAGGAGTCAAATTATCAGTTAAAGTTTGGTGGTCGTCCTGTGTGCATGTCTTTCTTTTGTTCCGCTACATTTGTATTCAAGTCAAAACGAACTAGCCAAAATTTCAGCTTTAACTGTAACACTTTTTAATTGTACGGACCCAGTCCTTGCCTTTTCTTTATGTTCAAATCCTTCTGCAACCTACGTCAACCTTGTCGCCATTGCCAGCTGTCGAACGAGAGTGCTGTCTTTTGCCTTGAGCAGTGGTTTGGTGCCCCCTGAGGTGCAAGTGCTGTTCCTCCACTGTGCTGCTCCAACAGGCTATGCAAGAAGCATAACCAGGATCTTCAAGTCAGAACTTCAGAGGCAAATCCAGTATTTTGGCCTCACGTTTTTTTGCTGCAAAGTGTTGCTGGGGCCCTGTTAGTCATAACACGGCATATCTTAACTACAGCGTGCGACAGATAATTAATCACAGGCTCCTCATTACCGACCAGTCTCAGTTTCGGTGTGAGAGTTCCAAAAACGACAAGCCACAAGGTGCAACTATAACCACCTAGCGTGTGCAAAACTCGACCACGTCAGCACACAGAACTGTGACATACTTCCGCGCAGGCCACAGCCCACACAGCACAAGTAAATCAAGAAGTCCTTTCGAACAGGAAACGAGAAAACAGTGTGGCCAAACACAAAACTTTTAACGCCTGCGCCGCGGCCACAGACTCGCGAGCGGCCACCAAAAAGTAGTCTGCTGGTGCAAGCACGGCAAAAAAGAAATGGCGACTATGACATCATCATAGCTTGTTTTATCGGTTACAGCGTGGTGACGTCGGGGCAGTAGAGGGGTCACCTTTGAGTCACTTTCAAGGGTGTCAGTGTCGTGAGGTGTGGCATATAGCGCTGAATCGTGCAGGTGAACTTCAAAATTCATATATAATACCTTCCAAGCTACTGTATTTGCCGTTGATATTTTGCAGATGATACATGCATGTTCACGGGAATCGATCCCGCAGGCTATCTCGGTTGCGAAACATTGTGTCAGTGCCTCTTTAGGTCCCAGCAGGTCACGTCGCTTGCGCAGTTTGATCTGCCTGGCTTCGTTAATGATGTTTTGTGTTGTGGTCCTAAGTACTGAGTGGAGCCATATGAAAATCCAGTAGGTCGTCTTTTTGGTTAGGAAAGTAGCTAAGCAAGCACAGTGCAAAGAGAGAGACAGATGTATTTCAGAAGGTATCGATTGCGTGTTGTTTAGAAAAGGTGGTAACAAAAGCGAGCCGCTGAGCATCAAAAAGGTGTGACAATTGATACCGTGTGCTGCACCAGCTGTAGCGCTGCCGGCTACTAGTGCCACCTACTGCTGTGAGCGGAAGTGGGAGTGAGAACACGGCTGGGGCAGTGTGAAAGGAATAAACAGTTCGTGTTGTGTTCTCGTTGAGCTCGGGTCTCGGCTCCACTTATTCTGGCTACATGTAACAACTGGTGACGAAGACCAAACCGCGTGAACAACGATGCCTACCTTCGGTAGGATCGAAGCATTCGAGGGGGAAGGCGACGCCTGGCCTGCGAATGTGGAGCATGTCCAAGAGTTCTTCGAAGCCAACGACGTCGTGCCAGCAAAGAAAAGGTCAATATTTTTGAGCTGCTGCGGGCCTCGTACCTATGCACTACTTTGTAACCTTGTAAAGCCGGAAACGCCCCAAGACAAAACGCTCGACGAGATACTGGCCATACTTTGCCTGCACTACGCCCCCACCCCTACTGTCGTGGTGCAATGGTTTCGCTTCAATTCGAGGGGGCGTTCCGAAGGAGAAGTAGTCAGCGACTTTGTTGCAGCGCTCAAGTGTTTGTCCGAGCACTTCAATTATGGAATCGAACTTAACAACATGCTAAGAGACCGAAATGTATGCGGCATAAACAACGCAGCGATTCAGATGCGGCTGCTCGAGATTCCCGACCTCACATTCGAGGACGCAGTGAAAACTGCCTTGGCGATGGAAGCTGCTAAAAAGGATGCCAGTGAACTGTGTCAGGCAACTGCAAGTAGTTTACCGGGTTTGCCAACTCATCGGGTATCGTCCACGGCCAAGAGCATGGTGTGTTACCGATGTGGTGACAGAGGTCACTTGGCGCCGCAATGCAGACACAGCAAGTCGCAGTGTCCCTACTGCAAGAAAGTGGGGCACTTGGCAGCCGTCTGTAACTCGCGGAAGGCCGAGACATTCGCGAAGGGAAACACGTCTGCTGCGAGAACTGTACCGCCACGATCAACACGTACAGCACAGGTAAACGCTGTCGACCTTGCTGACGTGCTTGATGTTCCTCGCAGTGCTGACGTTTTTGACATGTGGCACCTAAGTGGTGAGCCGACTGTGCCACCTTTCCTTTGCACCGTGGAAATGTTTGGGAAACCGTTTGCGATGGAGTTGGGCACCAGAGCAAGCGTCTCCGTAATGCCGGTAGACAAGTTTCAACGGGCCTTCCCAGAAGTGAGTCTAGAACCTTCAAACGTATTTTTGCGTGGGTTTAGTGGGGAGCTCGAGCAAGTCAAGACCAAAGCAAACGTTCCCGTCGAGTACAAGGGGCACGAACGGGCCCTTCTGTTGTACCTCACGAGTGGCACTGCTCCAACGTTGCTTGGGCGCAACTGATTCCAAGCTTTGAGCATTGGCGTCGAAGGATTCAAACAAATTAACCAAGTTAGTGATGTCCGCGAGTTGATTGCTCGTCTTCCTGAGGTTTTGCAGAAGGCATTGGCACATTCAAAGAATTTTCTGCCAAAATTCTTGTAGCTCCCGATGCAGTGCCAAAATTCTGCAAACTACACCCACTGCCGTTTGCGTTGGTTTACCTCGTAACGCAGGAGATCCTGAGGTTGCAGCGTGAGAACATTCTCATTTCCATGAAGACAGCCAAGTGGGCAGCGCCGATTGTGCCGGTTCAGAGAAAAAACGACACAATAAGAATTTGTGGAGATTTCAAGCAAACAGTCAATGCTGTGTCGCTCGTGGAAACCTACCCAGTTCCGCGTGCTGAAGAGCTGTGGGCAGCCATGTCGGGAGGTCAGAAGTTTACAAAACTTGACCGGCGAGACACCTACCAGCAGATAGCTCTGGATGCAGAAAGTCGTGAATATGTGACCATCAACACACACATGGGTCTCTTCCAGTATACACACCTACCTTTTGGCGTTTCAGCCGCACCTGCTATTTTTCAGCGAGAGATGGAAACTCTGCCTCGCAGTGTGCCGAAAACAGCTGTGTACTTTGATGACATTGTTATTACAGGCATCAACGACAAAGACCACTTGGCGAATCTGACGATTGTTTTGGAGAAATTTCGAGAAGTAGGCCTTAGGTTGAAGCTGGAGAAGTGAGTTTTCTTCGCTCCCGAAGTGGAATACCTGGGCCACATTATATGCAACCAAGGTCTAAAGCCCGACCCCTAGAAGGTAGAAGGCGTCATCAATGCGCCCGAGCCACAGAATGTGAAGGAGCTTCAAAGCTATCTAGGCCTGCTTAATTTCTACAGACAGTTTTGCCAAACATCTCAACAAGACTGCGTCCCTTGCATCAGCTGCTTTTTGATGGAGAAAGGTGGAGCTGGGGGAAGAGCAACAGGAAGCATTCATCACAAGTAAAAGGCTCTTATCAACTGCACCTGTGTTGGCCCACTACTCTTCTGAGAAACCACTTGTGCTCAGTTGTAACGCGTCAGCCATATGGTGTGGGTGCAGTCTTGGCACAGACTGAAGCAGATGGAACCAAAAGACCTGTAGCTTTTGCTTCACGTACTATGCTTGCTGCTGAGCAGAACTACGGTCAGACTGACAAGGAAGGCCTTGCTTTGGTTTTTGGTGTGCGCAAATTTCATCAGCACCTGTGGGTACGGCCGTTAACTGCTGTAACAGACCACCAGCCATTACTAGGACTGTTTTGTTCAAGTCGCGGTGTGCCAAGCCAGGCATCACCGAGAGTCCTGAGGTAGGCACTCACTCTATCAAGCTATAAATCAAGCTCGTCTACAAGCCAGGCAGTATGCTAGGCCATGCTGATGGACTTAACTGGCTACATCTTCCCGCAACTGAGGTTCAGGACTCTATGCCTGCCGATGTCTTCATGCTAGAACAAGCATACCCTGATGTCCTGTCACCTGCAGTCATTAGATGTGTGACGGTAAGAGATCCCATGCTGTCACAAGTGACTGAGGCTGTCCTGACCAGGAGTCCTCTTCCGGAGGGGACTGGGGGCCTTATACTACAAGGACCAATGAACTTAGTCTGCACGAAGGATGCCTCTTGTGGGGAGCCCGTGTCATCATTCCCAAGTCCCTGCAATCCCAAGTCCTTCAGCTGTTGCATGCCGGCCACCCCGGAAACGAGAAATCAAAGACGATTGCTAGATCCCATGAGTGGTGGCCTGGAATCGATAATGACATGACAAACCAGGTGCGCAGCTGCCCTGTTTGCCAAGCGCACCAGAAGTCTGCCCGGAGGATGCCAATTATGCCATGGCCATTTCCTGACAAGCCCTAGTCGAGGATCCATGTTGATTTTGGAGGTCCATTCATGCGACACTACTTCCTCGTGATGATGGATGCTTTTTCCAAATGGGTAGAAGTTCACCCTGTTCCATCACCATCTGCAGAGGCCACAATCTCTGTGTTAAGAACTGTCTTTGCTCAGCATGGTCTGCCAGACATCATTGTTTCAGACAATGGGCCAGCATTCACCAGCACCCAGTACGCTGACTTCCTGAACAGGAATGGCATCCGTCGCATGCTGGTGCCTCCTTATCACCCTGCTTCCAACGGGGCTGCAGAGCAGGTGGTGCAGATTATCAAAGATAAACTGAAGAAAAGCACACCGGGTGAATTCAGGACACAAGTGGCCAGGGTGCCCTTTCCCTACCGTTCAACACCTCATGAAGTAACAGGCCGTGCACCCTGTGAGTTGCTCATGGGGAGACGAATCAAGACACCCTTGGATGTCATGCGCCCAAGTCTTCGATCGTCTGTTCAATTGAAGCAGATAAAGCAAACGCTGCATGCGGACAAGGGTTGCCGCATTGCGGCAACAATGGATCCGGGTGCCCCAGTGTTCACCAGGAACTTCCGATCAGGCCCACCATGGGTACCTGCTTCTGTTAGCGGTCCTACGAGCTGCGCCTCATCTGAGGTTGTATTACAAGATGGAACTGTGTGACACAGACATGGGGACCACATTCGCCCCAGCCTCGTACATACACCGCCACCTGCAAACACTGTGCCTCTCGACCAGCCAGCTGAGCAGCAAGCAACAGATCCTGTGGAGCCTGCAGGAGCTGCTACTGAGCAGAACAGGCACAAAGCCAGTCCCACCACAGAAATGGGCTACCACGAGCAGTCACTCCACCGGGAGGAAAGAATGTACCACTGCGAAGAAGTGGCCGAACAAGATGCCCTGTGAACCGGTATTCTCCATGACAAGAACTAAAGGGGGAGGATTGTGAGCAATGATACTGTGTGCTGCACCAGCTGTAGCGCCGCCGGCTACTAGTGCCACCTACTGCTGCGAGCGGAAGTGGGAGTGAGAACAGGGCTGGGGCAGTGTGAAAAGAATAAACAGTTCATGTTGTCTTCTCGTTGAGCTCGGGTCTCGGCTCCACTTATTCCGGCTCTATGTAACAAAAAGCTACTTTCTGCATGACAAAGAACAAGCACTGTTGATCTCTGGCAAAGAAGCAGGATTTCTAGTCCTGCCCATTCCTCTATACGAGGAAAAGGCTTTTCAAGCCATTGACAAAAGTTTTCTTTCGTTTGCACGTTGGAAGACCGTCGTAAAAAGGAAGCCATAGATAAAAAAGGAAGCCACAAACATTGTAGCAGGCAATAACGATCGGCCGAAAGTATTTTTTTCCGTCAAAACCCACAAGCAAAGGCTTCCTTTGAGAGCAATAGTTTCTGAAAAGGGCTCGTGGCAGGGTGTTATGTCTAGATTCATACATGGACACTTAGACCATTTAATTGTGGAAGATCCGTTTCGCATCAGCAATTCAAATGATCTGGCTGACTTTTTAAGGGACTCAGACAGGAATGTAGCTAACTTTGCCTTCTCAGTTTACGTTGAGGATTTATTTTATAGTCTCCCTAAAAAGGAACTAATTGACGCCATGAGGACGTTGATTGAAGAAGCAGGAGAGATTTCATTTCAGAATGCGAGCGGGGTATCGTTAAAGAATTTTTTAGACCTTTTAATGTTTTACCTTGACTCTATGTTTGTTTCATTTAAGGGCCAATCTTTTATGCAGAGGGATGAAGTATTCATTGGTTCCTGTGCCATGCCCACGCTTTGCGAGATATTTTTAGCCAACTGTAACAAACGCAAAGCAGCGGGCCATGATCATAGTGTTGTTATTTATGTTAGGTGTGTGAACCACTCTTTAGTTTTAGTAGAATGGACGACCTCCAGAATCGAGGCAGAATGGTTGAAGGGGTCTTAGATGTTTTTAAGAGCTGTTCAAAGGGGCTGAATTTCACCCATGAGTTGCCAGTGGATGGATGTATTCAGTTTTTAATTGTGCACACGCGTTTGACCGATAACCTTTTTTGCTGGGCGTAACAACCCCGCTCTAAAAAGCAGCTTTTAATTGACAGCTCGGCCCATTCGAAGTTGGTCAAACATGGTATAGCGATGAACTGGCTGTGCAATTCCCTACAAAAGTCTTGCCAGCATAGAGTTGTTGAAAGCTTGCAAGTCAAGTATCCTCGCTTGACAGATGTGGGGTTTCCTCACGAACTGGTGGTGTCTGTCATGGAAAGCTTTCTAAAAGAAGTAAGAACTGGTACTTTCTCTTCCACAAAACAGCGAAGCCGATTTGGTACTTGCTGAGTAGGAGTACCCCACGTCCATCAGCTAACGCATCGCTTCAAAAAAGTGCTGTGCCCAGCTGTGAATGAGAAAAGAAGGCAAAGGCACTCAAAGAAACACACTAACAGGTTCGTTTCCTATGTTGAAGGTGTTGTTTACAGCGTCCCTTTGTCCTGCGGAAAATGTTACATAGGAAAGACGGGGTGCTGCTTAAATGACTGGCTAAGGGAGCATCGAGCAGCGCTATCATCACTTGATGCAGGGGGCCACTTGGTCGACCATTGTAAGTGGTGTGGTTGCGCCCCAGCATTTCATGCAACTCAGGTGTTGGGTCGGGGTTGTGACCAGATTCGATGAGAGATTTGTGAGGCTATGTACATACACGAGAGGCAGACAGGTGCCTAAGTGTACCCTCAATTGTCCTCGCAAAAAAAGTTTAACTTCTTGCAAGGGGCATGCGCCACACGTAGCTTGGCAGTGTAGCTTGATGACAAAATGGTGATGCTACAATCAGTTTAGATGTATTTTTCCTGTTTCCGTCTTTCTTAAAAGTGGCAGCTTCAGAAGCATGCAGTAGCATCAGTTTTCGCCACAGGTCGGCAGACTCACTCATGAGTCAACTCACTCAGACTCAAACTCAAATCGAGCCATGAGTCTGAATGAGTCTGGGTGAGTAATATTCTGGTGAGTGTGAGTCCGAGTGAGTCTGAATCCGAGTGAGCCCTAAGCGCAAATTATATTTATTGAGTAAGTCCGAGTGAGCTCCCTTTTGTTGCCGACTTATGCTCCTATCGACTCATCTTCATTACTATCAACCTTATGTTACCTTACGTTTATACTCAAGTCTGTTCACACATACCTCAGCACACTAGCATTCATGGGCCACCTGAATATTTATTAATCAGAGGCGTGAGTTAGGGGAAGGGGTGTCATGACCTCCCCCCCGAAACTTTTTATGGGAAGTTCTTGATAAAAATTGTGTGAGTCACGTATTTCATAAAGATGCCCTTACTGGATTAATATATGATAACGATGATAGTATATGATATATGATGATAACTTGTATTTGAAGGTACAAGATCAAAAGGCGTATCGTAGAGCACCGAATTTGTAAGATATTGGCGTTAAAGGGACACTACAGGCAAATAATTTATGTCAGAGTGAAAGCTCAATGTATGACAAATTCTAAAACGGCAATATTATCAACAGCAGTGCCCTACTTACCGAGAAATTAAGCTAAATGTATCACATGATGAGCGACGAGTGGGACATTTTCGAAGTGATCCCGATGACGTATGAGAGTCTGCCTACAATAAATCACTAGTAATCGAACTAGCAGCAATAAAAAAGAACCTTTCGTGCATCAAAAGACGTAATAAAATGCTGTTTGTTCGTTTCCGTTTGATTAATGGAAAAAAGAACCTCTGTGGCATTGCCATGGTGAACGGCACACGTGATTCAAAGGTTCCGTTTTCGCCGAACTGCGCTTCGCCCGGCGCCCTGCTTCGCTCACGCGGTCCGTCTCAGTGGTAGTTTCAGGATCGCGTACTGCCGCGTGTGTTTTGCGTGCTCGTGAAAGTTGCTCTGACAGAAAGTTCGACAAAATGCCGCATGCAACAACGCCGGCACTACGAGCCCTCAGCAGCATACCGCGTTCATCGGGGATTAAGTCGCTGAATTGGAGCCCAGCGTCGCGAGCCGATGTCTCGCTGTCAAGTTCTCCGTCCACATCCATTGCGGCGATTGCGGCAAGCTTCGATGGCCGTTGTTGCTGCTGTGGGTCCCGCTACTTTCGCTCTTCTGCTACTAGTGTCGGCGGCCGCGCAGTAAAAGCGGGCAACGTTGGGTACGGCAGCAGTGACGTATGAAAGTTGGATTTCAGGCGGGTGATTTGAAGTGCGCTAACGCGATGCGGACGAATAAAACGTAATTTTATTTCAAAATAAGCACTTCCTTGGCATAAAAGTGGCACTACGAGGTTTCTGGACCTCTATTTCAACAATCAACGTCGACTTAATATTTTCCTTTAGTGTCCCTTTAAAGAGGATTGACACCATGATCAAAAAAGCTAATTTTACACCAACTGACTCATGAGTGAACTCACTCGGGCTCACTCAGATTCAGGTGAAGCCGTGAGTCTGAGTCTGTGTGAATCCGGCTGAGTAATATGTTGGCGAGTTTGAGTCTTTGTGAGTCTGGTTGAGAAAAGGTTTACTGAGTCTGAGTGAGTCCGGCTGAGGAAAGCTTTGGTGAGTCTGAGCCCGAGTGAGCTCTCAGAGCAAAATATATTTCTTGAGTGAGTCTGAGTGAGCACCAATTTTCTTGCCAACCTATGTCTTTGCAGACAATGCCCTTAACGTTTGCAGCCCAAGGTAACAACTGAACCTAGAATGGCAAGTATCACTAAACGTGACCTTGCTGCATCCGAACAGTCAACGAATGCATGTACCAGTAGGAACGCTGCTTCGCGATCGCCGCCATGTGCAACACTGACATTAGGTCCCGAGCTGAAAGATTGGAGCCCATGGGTGCCACATGCGTGACCGGCGGAACAACCAACAATAATCATGTACAGTGTCACACTGAATGTGTGCACAAGGCTGAGCAGGCTGCCCCATGCGACAAAGACTGGAATGCCCTGCCATCATCAGTTGCGCAGTGCACGTCAGCAGAAACCTTCGAAAATTGCATAATAACGACATTATAAACCTGAGTGATGATGCTTTCTTATTCTTCTGCATAGTATGCATGTGTGAGTATTATTCATGCGCTTCATCTTCTCATCTGCATATACTCATCATCACCACTCGGGCCTGGGTTGTGGGGCTCTGGCTCGGGGAGTAAAAAGGAAGAGTCTTACGACCTAAACGAAGCTCCAGGGATGTTTTGTAGCTGAAGATGACGAGGAACCGCTGGAGGGAGAGGTCTAGGGGAACGGACAGCACTCTCCACCACTTGTGAAGCAACGTTTAGGTTGCAAGACTCTTCTTTTTTACTCCCCGAGCAAGAGCCCCACAACCCAGGCCAGAGTGGTGATGATGAGCATATACAGATGAGAAGATCAAGCGCATGAATAATGCTCACACATGCTTTCTTTTCTGCTTTTTTTTTTCTTTTTTTGCCAGCAAGCATGAATTAGCTGCATTATAAACAACTCTTGTAGCTGTTAAAGTACTTATTTGTTATTTCTTTGGACTGACGGACTGACTTGCCTTTGTAATATTTGCTTCATGCTGTATTTTGATAACTACTGTTTCAATTATGAGCATATCTGTATATTCATGCTTGATGTTGTATTGTTGTAATTTATATTGTAACACCCACTTTGTTGTTGTGAAGCCTTACAACCCAATCTGTATAGGCTGTATGACCAACAGTACGGTGAATGAAAAAAAAAAAAGCGTCCAAGTCAACAGCCATTCAGCCTCTATTTTGCTCACTACCGAAAAGGACAAATGGAGGAGAAAAGAAAGGGAGCTGAGGAGCCAGATACTGAGGCTACAACAACCCGTCGACAAATGCAAAGACAAGCTCAAGCAACTGACAACAGGCCGCATTTTTCACGCCTACCACACTGGCTCAAGTTGAGAGTTGGCACTACAACTTCAGATTTGAAGAACAGCATCTCTTCACAGAAATCGGCCAGTGTTGCACATCATATGCAGCTGTTTTTGTTTATTTTTCGCACCACCATGATATAACTGATTCAAGCTGTGAAATGGTGGAATCGCTTGGCATAGGCCCTATTTTCTGGCACCAGCTGTTGTTGCTTTCTCTTGGTGGCAACAAATGTAATTCTCAAAAGCTTTATCAAGAGATCGGATGATCACGCATATCCCTGGATGCAGTCTAGTGACATTTTGAGCTCTTTAGTGCAGGAACTCCATAGTACGCATCGAAGAACTTTGATCGCCCAAGCTTTCAGTATTAGCTCCTGGCAAATGCTGCTTTCAAAAATCAACTTTCAGACTGTCAAAAACTGACTCTCAGTCAAGCGAATGTAACGGTGACAAAACAAACTTCGCGCATCACTGGCATGTGCTCTCTGGTATCGGCCGAGTAGACGACACGCGAGTGTCTTGATCAAATAGCCATGAACAACACATGCCTTTGAAATGGGCTGGTTGCCCAGAACGACAAGTGCTTCATGATTCCCGTTTACAAGTTTTCATTATACTTTAAACAACACGAATACAGCCGCAAACTGAACCATATAGCAGCTTTGAATGCAGCCACGGCATTCGTTTCCGCGAGCGACGATAGGTCTACTCCGGTGGTGGCGCCTCGTGGCTAAAAGCCGCACTAACGACAACGGCCGGTTCCCATTGCATTCCTCTCCTTCGCCTAGACGTAGAAAGATAGAAGGCGCTAGCATGTCGTGACGGGAGTAAAATTTTCAGTTGAAGTCTGGCGGTCGTCTTGTGTGCATCTTTTTTTTTGTGCCTGTTTTGTTCCACTGTAATATGTTTTCAACTCTTGTCAGGCTTCGCTCTCGCAGCAAGGCTAAAAAATGCAGAGGACAATTCCCAGGGATTTTATCACTATCATCATCAGCGTGAATGCGCCTAGTGCAGGGCAAAGACCTCTCCCCTGTTTCGCCAGTCAAACCCGCCCAGCGCTCTGTGCTTGCTATAGCCACATTATTTCTGGAAACTACATCTCTTCTGCCCTCCTAACTTTGTGCCTTCCCCTTGCGTGTCTGCCTTCTCTTGGAATCCAGACTGCTCCTCTTAATGATCATTGGTTATCTTGCCTATGTGCTACATGCCCTGCCCATGCCCATTTCTTCTTCTTGATTCCCACTTAGACGTCCTTAATACCAGTTCGTTCTCTGAACCACTCTGCTCTCTTCCACGGCTCGCTGCCCCATCCTTTAAGTTGAACCCTCTTTCTCAGCCTCCAGCTTTCTCCTCTGAAGGTAAGTAGCTGTAAGGTGCAGTTATACACGTTTCTCTTGAGGGATAGTGTTAAACTACCATTCATGATTTGCAAAAGCCTGTCAAATGCACTCCACCCCATTCTTATTCTCCTAGTTCAGTCTCATGGTAAAACTCTGAAGTAACTAGCTGTTCTAATTAGAGATATTCCTTTACCACTTCCAGTGCTTTGCTACCTATGGCAAAGTGCAGTTCTCTTCCAAGGCTGCTCAACATTACTTTAGTTTTCTGCACAACAATTTTCAGAACTACCATTCTACTGTCCTAGTCCAATTCAGTAATCGTGATTTGCAATTCGTCCCCTTAGTTACTCATCAAGGCAATGCCATCAGTGAATCTCAGGTTAGTAAGGCACTCTCCATTCACTCTTATTCCTGAGATGTTCCCAATCTAGGGCCCTGAAAACCTCCTGTAAGCTGGCTGTGAACAGCATTGGGGAGACTGTGTCTCCCAGCCTTACTTTCTTCTTCACTGCAATTTTGCCACCTTCTTTAAGGAGGACTATGGTGGCTGTGGAGCCTCTTTAGATTTCTTCCAGTATTTATACACATGGTTCGGCGATGCCTGGATTCTATAGTGCCTGCATCACTGCTCAGATTTCGATCGAATCAAATGCTTTCTCGTAATCTATGAAGGCTATATATCAGGGCTGGCTATATTCGGCGCATTTCTCTGTCATCTGATTGATAGTGGGAATGTGGTCTATTGTCGACTAGTCTGTAGAAAATTCTGCTTGGTTCTTTGGTTGACTGAATTCTAAGGAGGGCCTAATTCTAATAGCTATTACCTCTGTAAATCGCTTGTAGACGTCGGACAGTAAGTTGATCGGCCCGTATTTCTTCAAGTCCTTGACGTCCCCTTTCTTATGGATTGAAACAATGTTGCTGTTTACCGTCAATAGACACTTCGTATACAGGCGGTCGCTTTTCAAGCAAAATCTGTCCACCGTCTTTGAAAACCTGCTGTAAGCTGATGCTCACCAGGAGCTCTGCCTCTCTGCATTCCCTCTAAGGCTTTCTTATGCTGTAGAATTTTGTGCAATTGTTCAGCTACTGTAACGATCTTATCCATATTCATAGTGCTGTTGCCTTCCTTCTCTCTTAGTGCATAAATTTGATTTCTGCCGGTACCCAGTTTTCTCTTCATAGTTTCTAGGCTCCGTCTGTTCTTTACGACAACTTCGATTCTCTCCATATTGTACCATCTTATGTCGGCTACTGTACGCCTTTTCATTAACTTCGAAAGTTCTGCCAGTTCTATTTTGTCTCTTGGGTTTCAGGCTTTCCTGCTGAGGTTTTTCGTCTGCTGAGAGAGCTTGCCAGTGTCCTGTCTAACGACCGTACCTCCAACGTCTATTGCACGCTCTATTATAATACTTGTGATATCATTCATCGTGTCAACAAAGAGGTCAGATTCCTCAGTTACAGCCGAGGGGGGAATATCACATCAGTTTTAGACATACCAGAGGTAAGTAATTAGTAGAGTTTGCAGAACGCAATAATTTACGGATCTTCAATACCTTTTACCGAAAGTGCTTGAACCGGAAGTAGACGTGAAGGAGACCCAATGGTGAAACTAAGAATGAAATAGACTTCATACTGTGCGCACACTCTGGCAGAGTGCAGGACGTGCAAGTGCTTGGCAAGATACAATGCAGTGACCATAGGATGGTAAGGTCTCGAATTAGCCTAAACTTGAGGAAGGAACAGCAGAAACTTGTACACAAGAAGCCGATTAATGAGTTACTGCTGAGACGGAAAGCAGAGGAATTCAGAATCTCGCTCCAGAATAGATAGCAGGCTTTAATCTTACGGATTTACCTCGCGTTAAAGGCCAGCTCCGGCAATTTTTCGAGGTCAATGGATTTCAATAAAGTTTGCTGGGTATGTTCCTTGTCAAGCTCCCATCATTTATGCTTAATTACAGGCTGGAGAGATACTCAGATTCCTTACAAATAAATTTTATTAATTCCCCGACTCTCTCCACCTTACTTCCCGGAATTATTGGCAACGTTGTGAGCCTGACATCATTTTTGGCAAACCGGAAGTGACGGAACCGAGGTGCCACTACAGCGTCCGCAGGCCACAAGGCAGCAATTGTGTGCATTTGGCTAGTGCTTCGCTGGCTGGGCGTGCGTTGGCTGGGCATGTGTTGGCTGGGCTTGCGGTGAACGGCAAGTGGTGTTGCGTTGCGGGCTGCACACGATTCCCCGTATTATTACCTTCACAGTCACGAAGCACTCGCACCTTACGATTACCCCGCGTTTTAGCTAGCAGGGCCAGTTTACCACATGGAAAGTGCGGTTATACGGTACCGGTTGAAGAGTGCACATGTGTGAACATTACTGTACGGAAACACTTGCCGTAAAGAATACAGGTTGCACCGTGACTCGGCCGACTGGTATATGGTGAGCTGTGTCAGGTGAAAGGTAGCTCGTACTTGGCTTATATTACAGTAAAACCTCGGTGATACAAATCTCGCGGGGTTACCAAAAATAGTCGTATCATCCGAGATCCGTATCACCAGAAAACACGGAAAATTAGTACGCGACAAAAGAAAGTTAGCATACGTTATGATTTAGTGTTTCTCAAGGCCGCAGCGACATCATCAACAGCTCCGAATGTTTGCCAGTAATGTTTGCAGACGTCAACTATCATACCTGTACTCGTAAATGTATGGTGCGTGCGCGTGTGTGTAATTAATGAACCAGATGTGTTGTGACGCTTGACCGCTAGTAGCCCCTTCCCAGTCTTATAACGCATTTCTGCATAACACCACAGTACTGAGGCGAAAGTGACTTTAGAAGCGTTTTGCACGCGATAGATGAAGGCCAGAAAGTTTTAGAATCGCTGTCCTTTGTTGCTGTTATTTTCTTGCCGCGGTGGTGTTGGGGCTGCTTTTCGGGAGATTTGCGGCCGTGCCCGCTCAATTGGGAGGTTTGCTCAAAATTCAGGAGTCCCCCGTGCAAATTGGAGAGTTGGCAGGTGTGTGAGTGCGTTGTGATGCTCAGCTCCTTCGCCAAGACCTTCCACTTCTAAACTCGACTTACTGCTCAACCAGCAGGAAAGAAAGAGGGAGACAGGAAAGAGCACAACACGTCAACAGCTCCTTCTTTCCTGCTCGTTGCGCAGTAAGTCGAGTTTACAAGTATGAACCAACTAGTCTGCAAACAAGGCGGTGATGCGGGCTAGTTGGTTTGAATCACTAGTAAACATATTTGTAGCGCAAAAAAACCAGACGTAGACACAAGTAAGGAACACATACACAGGACGGGCGCTAGACATCAACTCTGATGTCTAGTTGATGTCTAGCGCCCGTCCTGTGTATGTGTTCCTTACTTGTGTCTACGTCTGGTTTTTTTGCGCTACAAATATGTTTACTAGTCTGCAAAGAAGTTTTGCCTTCCGCTTCGTCTCTTGGCGCCTTCGTCCACCTTTTATGGTACTTTGTGATGGACCCGCCGCGCAAGTTTCGGTTTTGTTTCATACAACGTCTGATTGCGAAGACATGGCTTGCATCGACGTGGCAGGCACGTGTGAACACAGTACAAAGGCGCTGCTGCCGCGAGAACTGTGGCACGCAACGCGTTGGCAGAAAAAAAAGGAAAAGAAACGTGACGTCAACGCCATCTCTAATCTAAACGCGAAGGCACATAAAGGCCTCCAAGATTCGCGCGCCCAATCTTGGAGGCAACGAGGCACCGTTCATAGTCGTGCAGCGGGCATGCTCGCGCCCGCGAGTGACTGCCGCGACAGTGCGGGCGCCTGTTCGTACCTGTGCGCTAGCGTACGTTCGTATCAAACGTCGCGCGGTGAAAATCGGTTCGCAACAACCGTACTCGAATACATTGCAGGCTAATTGGCCTTGGCCAGGACCACAGAGAAATTCGTATCACCCCGAAACTCGTACGAGCCGTGATCGTGTCACAGAGGTTTTACTGTATATCCCTTCGGCACTACCAGCACGATGTTGAACGCCGCTATTGCCAAACTTATGCACTCTTTCTATAGCAATATGTAGAAGCTTTTGTAAGTCCACAAACATCTCGAGCATTTTACCCGATCGCGGCCCAACAAGCTTGAACCGCCTGGACAGGTGGCGCCATCTGGTGGTGGGATGCGCAACCAGGCAATAAAATAACCCTAAACAGGTGTTTTCTACTTCATCGAAGAGTAATGGCGATTTTAGTTGGCCTACAAGTACGTCCGAATCACAGCTGTCATTGTCCGACAGCTCCAAGAAGCTTGTGCACGTAGCGTGGTCAGTCACAGACATGGTACAGCTGCTGTGACGAGGTCACCTTTCTCCTTAGCATCTGCTCTATGCCACTTTCATACTACGCGCTGGCGGGACCGGCATGTCTTGCACGATTTCCGGTTTTTGCCGGCTTATACGTCACGCGAAGACAGTACTTCTCGGTTGAGTTTCGGTTTCGGTGTTGCGCTTTTTTGCTTATTTAAAATTATTGTCCGATTTGACGAGTATTTCTGCTAGTGGTCCCGTAAGAGGAGCATCTCAGGAACATAAAAAAAATCACAGCATGTCCACGGAGTGAATGATGATGAGTGGGCGAAGCTGCGGAGGTTCATCGGTAAACCGTGAATCTTCCGTGAATTCTGCCCAGTACATCATCACCGACGTGAGATCGGGCGCATTTATACTAAAGGTTCGATGAGTTATGACGACTTGCAGCTCACTTTAATTTTACATGTACGCTGTGAATTTTCGTTGTTTAGAAAACCATTGCTTTAGAAAACATCTGGCGTCTTTCGTTAAGCAGCTGGCGTCTTTTCGTTTTGCTTTAGAAACATCTGGCGTTCCTCCGTTTTGCTTTTACAAAACATCTGGCGTCTTTCGTTGGTTTATTTCATCAATCAACGGCGTTTTGAACAAAATTTTTATTGTTTAATCACGCACAGGAGAAATCTCACCAGGCACTACCTTGGAGGTAAAGAATGGCTGCTAATGGGAATGAGAGACAGAAGAAGTCGGCTTTTAGCTGCCGCTGCGAATTTTTTATTGTTCAACAACGCGCAGGAAAAATCTCCCACCGGCACCACCTTGGAGGTCAAAGCGCAAGACTGGTTACGCACTACGACTACGACTACGAGGGACGAACGGGTGCCGCCTTAAGGAGCTTCGCCCCTAAAACACCATTACTTTCACATGGTCAAAAGATTGCCGGAGTTGGCCTTTAAAGGCCAACTGAGGCGATTTTTTTACCATGGTAAAGTAATTGTGCTTCTCTGTACCTGAAAGGTTCCTCTAATGGGCCCGATAGTAGAAACACCCAGAAAAAAAATTATTTTAAGAAAATTATTTTTGTAAACAAGGAGGGACACATGCAAAAAAAGGCACCCTGTTAGTCTTATTGAGATCCACTGACCTCGAAAAATCATCGGAGCTGGCCTTTCAACAGCTCCGCCGTAAAAAAACGGCGAAGCTTGCACTAAGTCGCGGAAGACTTGAAACTAGAAAACCGGGCAATTCTGAAGTCTAATATGGTTGCTCTTATATTGTTGCTAGGCTTTAGCTAAGTTAGTCACGACACGGATGTCCAAACTGCGGAACCGAGCATTAGCACCTCTCATAGATCTACGGGCACGTCGACGTTGGCGGAGGGCTTCCATCACTTCTGGTTCTTCTCGCAGCAGCCGTTGCCTTTCCCATTCCCTAGTGTGGCAGCTTCACAATAGTCGTGCCAAGCCTGAAGGAAGAGCGCAGCTGGGCGGCCTTCTTTGTATCCCATTATTTTTTTTCTTTCTTTCTTCTCTTTTTTTCTCTATGTTCCCTGTGTCTCTATTTTGTATCTGTTTCGCTGTATTTCTTCATTTATGTTTTTTTCTTGCTATTTTTATCTTTATTTCTCTCTATTTTTTGTTTCTATCTTCTATTTTTTCATCTTTCTCTCTTTTTCTTTGTCTTTCGATTTTTTTCTTTATTCCCATTATTTCTCACTGTTTTTCTCTCTTTCTTCTATAGCTTTTTCTCTCTCTTATTCAACCAGTGGTGAGCAGTGGGACTTGCCTAATTTTTGTGGCACATACCCATTCAAGATGACGATAGACGATAGTTTTCTGGTAGGCCGCACAAATTACGGCTACCTTAAATAGCTTCACTGTTTAAACTCCAAGGTGCTGCTGGCCAGCACGCAGCAAATCCAGCAGGCACCTATAATCGGTGGAGCACACAGCAACATCAATGCAGGGGCCTACAAGAACGCAGCACAAAGAGTAGGCTTCTGGTCAGGTACGGTGACAACCCCCCAAACAATCTGGTAAACTTGAGTAACTCTTATGGATCATTTTAATCACATGGGAGTGACTGGCATGAAACCGTACACGTTTGTGCCAGTAGGCAAAAACCACCTACGCAAAGCGTGAGCACAGAGGCAAGCACAGTAGTTGGAATGGAATTGCAAGATTTACGCGCATTAGAAGCACCACATGGTATGAATTCCCAGGTGTTAACAGCAAAGCTGTTTAATTGGCACGTGGAGGCTTCTTGCCTTTACGCCCCCCCCCCCCCAATCCCTCCCCCACTTAAGCTATCCGTAAAACCACGCTCGTCAATCGCAAAACCTCGCATAGATATGATGTCACCTAGCGTAGCCATGGCCATTAGGCCAACTGCACATTGCACGTGACCTTGGCCAAGCTCCGCCAACCTGCCTTGACAATGGCGCACGACCGTTCCAGCGCGCCGACTCATCGTCGCCTCGCTATGCCGGCACTTGCCATCTCGAGAGCCTGTGCTGCGCCGTGGGTAGACCTAAAAGAATTCCGGAAGAAGAAGCCACGTATAAATAAAGACAACACATAGCCAAGCTAGAATATGGACAGAGACGTCTAGACGAAGGGGCTGCTGCCAAGTGTCGCCGGCAAGCGGAAGAGCCAGGATATGCCGCTCGAAAGAGAAAATACATGCAAAATCACTGCGAATCCATGCGCATTCTGCGTGTAGTCGAGAACTCCCAGTGCTGAGTCCGGCATAGTACCGCTTCAGGGGATAACTGGTGTCATCGAGAGTTTCTGAGCATGTAACTTGGGCACGCCTGTCGTGTCCGTGCAAAACCAAGTGATGCCTAGCCAAACGTAGTGATGACTAGTAAAACCTAGCAAAAACCATATCAAAGCGTGAGAATCGATGAGCTTCACTGTCTTTAAGCCTTGTGCAACATAACATAGCCCAAGCTTTGCCATTTTGTTGGACGCTGTATTATGCCGTATAGCCGTGCTATAGCGTTCTGGGCATCGTTATAACACTGAATGCAGAGACACACGGTACATTCTATTCTTGGTGCTTTAACATTAAATGCAACTGCCGAAGGGCCCCGAAAGCACATCTCCCATGGAAATGATCGTCATTGCAATATAATTTATTTCAGGGTACATATTAGCTACAAAGCTGCGTTCCGCAATGACCACAACGAACACGCACACAATTCCTCTCTCATTATTGTCACAGCAATTACACGGACATTTGAGGCGCATTTTCGCTGTCGCTTTCAGGTTCCATATAAAGTCTGATGAGAACACCATCCTGCGTTTCGCATCCTCTATGTCCGAGTGAACAGAGGTTAAACGCTCTAGCCATCTACGTCGCGCGGATGCACATGAAGGAGAGCAAGACAGGGGGGATTTGGGGGGCCAAGTTGCTTATACCGACATTCGAGGCGCATTTTCGCTGTCGCTTTCAGGTTCTATATAAAGTCTGAATTGAGAACACCATCCTGCGTTTCGCATCTTCTATGTCCGAGTGAACAGAGGTTAACCACTCTAGCCATCTACGTCGTGTGGATGCACATGAAGGAGGGCAAGACAGGGGGATTTGGGGGGCCAAGTTGCTCAGACCGACATTCGAGGCGCATTTTCACTGTCGCTTTCAGGTTCCATATAAAGTCTGAATTGAGAACACCATCCTGCGTTTCGCATCTTCTATGTCCGAGTGAACAGAGGTTAACCACTCTAGCCATCCTGTCACACGGATGCACATGAAGGAGAGCAAGACAGGGGTGATTTGGGGGGCCAAGTTGCTCAGACCGACATTCGAGGCGCATTTTCGCTGTCGCTTTCAGATTCCATATAAAGTCTGATGAGAACACGATCCTGCGTTTCGCATCCTCTATGTCCGAGTGAACAGAGGTTAAACGCTCTAGCCATCTACGTCGCGCGGATGCACATGAAGGAGAGCAAGACAGGGGGGATTTGGGGGGCCAAGTTGCTTAGACCGACATTCGAGGCGCATTTTCACTGTCGCTTTCAGGTTCCATATAAAGTCTGAATTGAGAACACCATCCTGCGTTTCGCATCTTCTATGTCCGAGTGAACAGAGGTTAACCACTCTAGCCATCTACGTCGTGTGGATGCACATGAAGGAGGGCAAGACAGGGGGATTTGGGGGGCCAAGTTGCTCAGACCGACATTCGAGGCGCATTTTCACTGTCGCTTTCAGGTTCCATATAAAGTCTGAATTGAGAACACCATCCTGCGTTTCGCATCTTCTATGTCCGAGTGAACAGAGGTTAACCACTCTAGCCATCTACGTCGCGCGGATGCACATGAAGGAGAGCAAGACAGGGGGGATTTGGGGGGCCAAGTTGCTTAGACCGACATTCGAGGCGCATTTTCACTGTCGCTTTCAGGTTCCATATAAAGTCTGAATTGAGAACACCATCCTGCGTTTCGCATCTTCTATGTCCGAGTGAACAGAGGTTAACCACTCTAGCCATCCTGTCGCGCGGATGCACATGAAGGAGAGCAAGTCAGGGGCGATTTGGGGGGCCAAGTTGCTCAGACCGACATTCGAGGCGCATTTTCGCTGTCGCTTTAAGGTTCCATATAAAGTCTGAATTGAGAACACCATCCTGCGTTTCGCATCTTCTATGTCCGAGTGAACAGAGGTTAACCACTCTAGCCATCTACGTCGCGCGGATGCACATGAAGGAGAGCAAGACAGGGGGATTTGGGGGGCCAAGTTGCTTAGACCGACATTCGAGGCGCATTTTCGCTGTCGCTTTAAGGTTCCATATAAAGTCTGAATTGAGAACACCATCCTGCGTTTCGCATCTTCTATGTCCGAGTGAACAGAGGTTAACCACTCTAGCCATCTACGTCGCGCGGATGCACATGAAGGAGAGCAAGACAGGGGGGATTTGGGGGGCCAAGTTGCTTAGACCGACATTCGAGGCGCATTTTCGCTGTCGCTTTCAGGTTCCATATAAAGTCTGATGAGAACACCATCCTGCGTTTCGCATCCTCTATGTCCGAGTGAACAGAGGTTAAACGCTCTAGCCATCTACGTCGCGCGGATGCACATGAAGGAGAGCAAGACAGGGGGATTTGGGGGGCCAAGTTGCTTAGACCGACATTCGAGGCGCATTTTCGCTGTCGCTTTAAGGTTCCATATAAAGTCTGAATTGAGAACACCATCCTGCGTTTCGCATCCTCTATGTCCGAGTGAACAGAGGTTAACCACTCTAGCCATCTACGTCGCGCGGATGCACATGAAGGAGAGCAAGACAGGGGGATTTGGGGGGCCAAGTTGCTTAGACCGACATTCGAGGCGCATTTTCGCTGTCGCTTTCAGGTTCCATATAAAGTCTGATGAGAACACCATCCTGCGTTTCGCATCCTCTATGTCCGAGTGAACAGAGGTTAAACGCTCTAGCCATCTACGTCGCGCGGATGCACATGAAGGAGAGCAAGACAGGGGGGATTTGGGGGGCCAAGTTGCTCAGACCGACATTCGAGGCGCATTTTCGCTGTCGCTTTCAGGTTCCATATAAAGTCTGAATTGAGAACACCATCCTGCGTTTCGCATCCTCTATGTCCGAGTGAACAGAGGTTAAACGCTCTAGCCATCCTGTCGCGCGGATGCACATGAAGGAGAGCAAGTCAGGGGCGATTTGGGGGGCCAAGTTGCTCAGACCGACATTCGAGGCGCATTTTCGCTGTCGCTTTCAGGTTCCATATAAAGTCTGATGAGAACACCATCCTGCGTTTCGCATCCTCTATGTCCGAGTGAACAGAGGTTAAACGCTCTAGCCATCCTGTCGCGCGGATGCACATGAAGGAGAGCAAGTCAGGGGCGATTTGGGGGGCCAAGTTGCTCAGACCGACATTCGAGGCGCATTTTCGCTGTCGCTTTAAGGTTCCATATAAAGTCTGAATTGAGAACACCATCCTGCGTTTCGCATCTTCTATGTCCGAGTGAACAGAGGTTAACCACTCTAGCCATCTACGTCGCGCGGATGCACATGAAGGAGAGCAAGACAGGGGGATTTGGGGGGCCAAGTTGCTTAGACCGACATTCGAGGCGCATTTTCGCTGTCGCTTTAAGGTTCCATATAAAGTCTGAATTGAGAACACCATCCTGCGTTTCGCATCTTCTATGTCCGAGTGAACAGAGGTTAACCACTCTAGCCATCTACGTCGCGCGGATGCACATGAAGGAGAGCAAGACAGGGGGATTTGGGGGGCCAAGTTGCTTAGACCGACATTCGAGGCGCATTTTCGCTGTCGCTTTAAGGTTCCATATAAAGTCTGAATTGAGAACACCATCCTGCGTTTCGCATCTTCTATGTCCGAGTGAACAGAGGTTAACCACTCTAGCCATCTACGTCGCGCGGATGCACATGAAGGAGAGCAAGACAGGGGGATTTGGGGGGCCAAGTTGCTTAGACCGACATTCGAGGCGCATTTTCGCTGTCGCTTTAAGGTTCCATATAAAGTCTGAATTGAGAACACCATCCTGCGTTTCGCATCCTCTATGTCCGAGTGAACAGAGGTTAACCACTCTAGCCATCTACGTCGCGCGGATGCACATGAAGGAGAGCAAGACAGGGGGATTTGGGGGGCCAAGTTGCTTAGACCGACATTCGAGGCGCATTTTCGCTGTCGCTTTCAGGTTCCATATAAAGTCTGATGAGAACACCATCCTGCGTTTCGCATCCTCTATGTCCGAGTGAACAGAGGTTAAACGCTCTAGCCATCTACGTCGCGCGGATGCACATGAAGGAGAGCAAGACAGGGGGGATTTGGGGGGCCAAGTTGCTCAGACCGACATTCGAGGCGCATTTTCGCTGTCGCTTTCAGGTTCCATATAAAGTCTGAATTGAGAACACCATCCTGCGTTTCGCATCCTCTATGTCCGAGTGAACAGAGGTTAAACGCTCTAGCCATCCTGTCGCGCGGATGCACATGAAGGAGAGCAAGTCAGGGGCGATTTGGGGGGCCAAGTTGCTCAGACCGACATTCGAGGCGCATTTTCGCTGTCGCTTTCAGGTTCCATATAAAGTCTGATGAGAACACCATCCTGCGTTTCGCATCCTCTATGTCCGAGTGAACAGAGGTTAACCACTCTAGCCATCTACGTCGCGCGGATGCACATGAAGGAGAGCAAGACAGGGGGGATTTGGGGGGCCAAGTTGCTCAGACCGACATTCGAGGCGCATTTTCGCTGTCGCTTTCAGGTTCCATATAAAGTCTGATGAGAACACCATCCTGCGTTTCGCATCCTCTATGTCCGAGTGAACAGAGGTTAAACGCTCTAGCCATCTACGTCGCGCGGATGCACATGAAGGAGAGCAAGACAGGGGGGATTTGGGGGGCCAAGTTGCTCAGACCGACATTCGAGGCGCATTTTCACTGTCGCTTTCAGGTTCCATATAAAGTCTGAATTGAGAACACCATCCTGCGTTTCGCATCCTCTATGTCCGAGTGAACAGAGGTTAAACGCTCTAGCCATCCTGTCGCGCGGATGCACATGAAGGAGAGCAAGTCAGGGGCGATTTGGGGGGCCAAGTTGCTCAGACCGACATTCGAGGCGCATTTTCGCTGTCGCTTTCAGGTTCCATATAAAGTCTGATGAGAACACCATCCTGCGTTTCGCATCCTCTATGTCCGAGTGAACAGAGGTTAAACGCTCTAGCCATCTACGTCGCGCGGATGCACATGAAGGAGAGCAAGACAGGGGGGATTTGGGGGGCCAAGTTGCTTAGACCGACATTCGAGGCGCATTTTCGCTGTCGCTTTCAGGTTCCATATAAAGTCTGAATTGAGAACACCATCCTGCGTTTCGCATCTTCCATGTCCGAGTGAACAGAGGTTAACCACTCTAGCCATCTACGTCGCGCGGATGCACATGAAGGAGAGCAAGACAGGGGGATTTGGGGGGCCAAGTTGCTTAGACCGACATTCGAGGCGCATTTTCGCTGTCGCTTTCAGGTTCCATATAAAGTCTGATGAGAACACCATCCTGCGTTTCGCATCCTCTATGTCCGAGTGAACAGAGGTTAAACGCTCTAGCCATCTACGTCGCGCGGATGCACATGAAGGAGAGCAAGACAGGGGGGATTTGGGGGGCCAAGTTGCTCAGACCGACATTCGAGGCGCATTTTCACTGTCGCTTTCAGGTTCCATATAAAGTCTGAATTGAGAACACCATCCTGCGTTTCGCATCCTCTATGTCCGAGTGAACAGAGGTTAAACGCTCTAGCCATCCTGTCGCGCGGATGCACATGAAGGAGAGCAAGTCAGGGGCGATTTGGGGGGCCAAGTTGCTCAGACCGACATTCGAGGCGCATTTTCGCTGTCGCTTTCAGGTTCCATATAAAGTCTGATGAGAACACCATCCTGCGTTTCGCATCCTCTATGTCCGAGTGAACAGAGGTTAAACGCTCTAGCCATCTACGTCGCGCGGATGCACATGAAGGAGAGCAAGACAGGGGGGATTTGGGGGGCCAAGTTGCTTAGACCGACATTCGAGGCGCATTTTCGCTGTCGCTTTCAGGTTCCATATAAAGTCTGAATTGAGAACACCATCCTGCGTTTCGCATCTTCCATGTCCGAGTGAACAGAGGTTAACCACTCTAGCCATCTACGTCGCGCGGATGCACATGAAGGAGAGCAAGACAGGGGGATTTGGGGGGCCAAGTTGCTTAGACCGACATTCGAGGCGCATTTTCGCTGTCGCTTTCAGGTTCCATATAAAGTCTGAATTGAGAACACCATCCTGCGTTTCGCATCTTCTATGTCCGAGTGAACAGAGGTTAACCACTCTAGCCATCCTGTCGCGCGGATGCACATGAAGGAGAGCAAGTCAGGGGCGATTTGGGGGGCCAAGTTGCTCAGACCGACATTCGAGGCGCATTTTCACTGTCGCTTTCAGGTTCCATATAAAGTCTGAATTGAGAACACCATCCTGCGTTTCGCATCCTCTATGTCCGAGTGAACAGAGGTTAACCACTCTAGCCATCTACGTCGCGCGGATGCACATGAAGGAGAGCAAGACAGGGGGGATTTGGGGGGCCAAGATGCTCAGACAATGACTGTAAACGTTGATCAAACGGGTGCATGCAGTTGTGTGTTATCTTGAAAGAGCTCAGTAGACTGCTCATACATTTGTACCGTTTGTACTTGCTGCACTCTCACCGCTTACTTTGCATTGAAACGACAGACAGCACGAAAGTTGGTTCGCTCGCTGGAGCAGCGGTACTCCTTACGTCACCATTCTGTAGTGTGACGCCAGATCAGCCAAAGGATGAGCTGGTAGCCTTACTTCGTGTAATATTCCAATTTGTCGATAAGGTGCCTTTGCAGTCAAAATGACTTTTTTTTATCTTACGGCAAATGCGGAAAAATACCTGAAAAAACAGCATATGGTTCTGTCTGTGGAGCAATTGTTGACAGGATTTTCCTTCCATTTGCTTGTGATGCTTCGTGCCTGGTTGGTAGTCGCACTTGAACCGATTTATCTGTAACATGGTTCACTTGATACGCTGGCTCTGGTGATGTTTCTAAAGCTTGTCCCAACTCACAAACCAGGCCCACCGCTGCCTGATATCCTGGTTCTGCTGCAATGTCATCCTGAAATAAATTCGTTAGAGTCCTTGTGAGTGGTGTCGCCAAAGATTATTGCGGAGAAAAGAAATGAAAGCCCTCTTACATGACCTCTTTCGCTACAACTTGGTCTTGGCGTGTTGCTGATGGTTACGTCTCCTGAGAGCAACTGTCCAAGAATCTGAAATAGTGTATAAATAGATGAGTTAATGACGCATACACAACAAAACAGGAACATATGGCAATTATTAAAATTGATACTTTTCAGACATCTTATAAAAAATCTAGTGAAACCACTTATACTTTTGTACAATTGCTTGGTCTTATGGTTTTCCTACCCAGCTTAGCCTTTAGTAATTGCAATCAATGTTGCTCAATGACTCAAGCCTACTATATACTTGTTTATGCAGATTGATTTAGGACACCAATTAGAATATTATCAGATACCGGAAGACGTTTATGTGGATCTACTTGATCGAAATTGAAAATAAACTTGAATACTGCTAATCGGCCTCTGCAGTTCTGGAAATAATTGTAAGAATATCTTCGTCTTTAAATTAGCCATTGCACATCTTCCTTTTAAATGCATAAGCACTTCTATGCCGACTCAACAAGTACACTACCCATCTCTTTTAACGTAAGATGATCGCAACAATAACGAAATATCAATAAAAGAAAATAATCTTTCTCTCTGTGATTGCACAGAGTGTCGCGCCACCTGTATATCTGGATGACAATCTGCATAGGAGTCATGTGACATGACAAATTGTTATTATGCTGAACAAGGACTACACCGTTCCTGGGCCAGCTGTTCTATTATCTGCTTCATCTTCCTCTGCTTCGTGCTAGCTGCCTGCACGCCTGAACCCCGATGTCGCTCTTCATCATCACACTCTTTTTTTCATTATGTGGATGATTACCTGATTTCTTGTAGGGGTGAAGACTTCGAATCCATGATTACTTTAGTGAGCAAAAAATCTGAATCAAATGGAGGAAGGCTGAACCTTACTAATGAATAGCCTCATAATAATGGATGTAGGGAAGCATTGGAACACTGTAATGGGTCGTCCTCTTGAGCGCCTTCTAGTGGGTCGTCCTTCTCGGCTCTCCTCTGAGAACATGCACCTCAGAGAAGAGGGGCAATGCACGCCTCCCTTGTGCATCGTCACCTAGTGCCATCAATAAACGCCTTTACATGGAATACACTTTCTGGACATTCCCTTAACGTCTCAGAAGGACCACGTATGCTGGCAGTATTCTCATGGATCTTCAAAACCACTGTTAAACTTCTTGTCGAAGCATTCTAAGGTTGTAAAAAAAATGGTATAGCCATGTCATGCCTTAAAGGACCCCTGACACCAAAATTGAAACCTCGAGATCTTTGTGTTGTTTGACTTTCCTGTATACGGGGGCACATCTGACCGATTATTAGTGACGAACGTTGCCTTTAAGATATCTTAATTTGGTTTTAAAGTAAGCGTGAGTGCTCACTTGAGTTGGCTGCACCTTGCGACATCCTGGTATGAGGTAGATAGAGGCCCCGTGTCCTTCCAAGTGTAAAGCAAGTATTGTGGACGTCACAGAAGGTTTGCGGGGCGAGGCCTATTGTTCCGCACCCCTCTGGCTCTGTTGTCGTGCTGCTCTGGAGGTAGTTTTCGTGAGGGGACACGCGCTTAACAGGTTTAACCCATACCGAGGCACCCACATACTTTCAATCTCTACCGCGCTCGGGGCCCCGATTTGAAAACCGCGCTGTCAACGTCACCACAGCTTGAGTGCACGTGGTCTTTGACGCTCCCCCGCATGGGGCGCCAGTTTCTTGTGGTTTTAGGCAGTGATGCTAAAATGGTCACAATTAACTACGCTAGAATCAGTTGTACGATACGCTAGAGCATTTACGACTTAATTTAGAGATTACCAGACACAAAGCTACAAATTACAGCCAAAAAGTCACCAACAAAAATTTCGCTGTCAGGGGTCCTTTAAGTCTTCTCTCACCAAGTCGTGTGAGCACATAATGAGTGCCAGCTTTAACGCACAGGTTATGTGCCTTTGAGATGTAGGTTATCCTTGGGTTGCGCTGGCCACTGTCGCTGAACATTTAAAGTTCATTTTGTTAAGCCTGAGCATGTTTGAAAAGCAGTAGGAAAAAAAACGTGTCAAAGGATATCTCACATGCTAAAGAAAGTAGGAAATAGATACGGCATTAATGTTGTTTTTATGGCTGCCAATAAGCTAGGTAAGATTTGTGCTGCTGTGCAGAGGAAGAATGATCGAGTAATAGACAAGAAGTGGACAGACATGTGTTTCGTAAAACACACCAGCAAATTCACTTATTGCCATACAGGTGTGGTGTATAAGGTTCCTTTTAACGGCAGCCGCTTCTACGTAGGACCGACAGACTGCTGTGTTAACCAGAGATTATTAGAACATAAGAGATTGCTGACCAGAGGCTCACCCTCTAACCTACCTATCTTAACAATGTCGAGAGTTTAAGTGCGCATCAAAATTTGATGAATGGGCAGTTTTGTATAGGAACAGGAATGAAGAAATGCGTCTGATGTCAGAATTTGTCAGATGACAGAATTCGACATGTAGGATTTACATCAACGATGTCATTGTGACAGGGTCTGACATCGGCAATTGCCAGCAAACAATAGAACGTGTCTTGCAAAGATTGGGCGAATATGAAGCTCAACACGGATAAATGCCGGTTCTGAGATATTTGGGTCACAAGGTCACTAAACAAGGCATTTACCCTACGGACGCAAAGGAGAGGGCAATCTTACAAACTCCTGAGCCCACTACAGTTACGAAGCTTAAGACGTATTTGGGAACATGGAAGTTTCTCAAGAACGCCTCGACAGTAGCGGAGCCGCTCTATCGACTATTGAGAAAAGATAAAAATGGTCATGGGAAAGAGAATTCTCACAATGTAATGGCTAAAATGCAGTGCCCTTGCGCGGCTCTGTTGCTTTGTGTGTTGTGGCGTCACGCCTGAGGACTGGAAGATGGGGACGTGGGAAATAGAGAGTTTAGTTTGTATTGGGCTCTCGTAGCGCTATGTCTTATTTTTTCTATCTAGTCCCCGGCTATCTCCCGGCCATCTGCGCATGTATCAACTGGCGACGAAGATAAAAAAGAATGTTCTCGTGAGTTCCTGCTGCTCCACCATCTGTGCAAATGCCAAATTTCAGCAATCTTGAGCCTTTCGAGGGAGGAGGCGATGACTGGCCCTGCTACGTGGACCGGCTGAAGGCATTCTTCACGGCGAATGACATCGCTGAAGACAAGTGAATAGCCGTCTTCATCAGCTGCTGCGGGCAGAAAACGTATGCGTTGCTTCGAAATTTGGTCAAGCCTGACCAGTCAAGTGACAAGACGTTGGACGAGATTCTGTTGGTGCTAGGAAACCACTACTGCCCGAAGCCTTCTGCTGTTGTGCAGCGGTTCCGTTTCAACTCGCGCGTTCGCGCTGAAGGAGAATCCGTCAGCAACTTCATTGCAGCGCTGAAGAGCCTTTCCGAGCACTGCAACTTCGGTAAAGAGCTTGAAAACATGTTCCGCGACCGCGTCGTATGTGGCATCAACAACGCAGACGTCCAAACAAGATTGCTGGAAAAAGCGTACCTGACTTTCGAAGACGCAGTGCAGACCGCCCTAGCAATGGAAGCAGCAAAGAAGGATGCAGGGGAGATAGCGCAAGCTCACGCTAGCACCTTCTTTTCCACCCTCCGCGTCTCGGCAGCGCCGGTGGACGTGTCCTGTTATCGCTGCGGGGATGCATACCTGGCGTCCGCTTGCCGGCATGTGAAGACAGTCTGTAGTTACTGCCACAAAGGCGGCCACTTGGCGAAAGTTTGCAATACGAAACGAAAAGACGAGCAATCACAGAGTGACAGGTCTCCCAGGCCGCGTTCGTTCGCGGGCCGAAGTTCACTGTCGGTGAGCAACCGTCATCGCGTAAATACTATCCGGGATGAAGCCTCCGCTACAGCTTCGCCCGCCGAAGTTTTCGACATGTGGTTAGTTGACTACACCAAGGCGCCTCCACCTTTTACCGTCAGTGTTGAAGTTTGCGGCAAGCTGCTCCGCATGGAAGTGGACATGGGGGCGAGCGTCTCAGTCATTGCCAAGTCGCGCTTGCTACAGCTTCTACCTTCAATTCCGGTGCAGCCGTCTCAATTATTTCTGCGAAGCTATTCCGGGGATTTAAAGAAGGTACCAGGCAAAGCTGATGTCCACGTAAAGTTTCATGGCAAGGAGGCTCACCTACCGATTTTTCTGGCCGGAAACGAATCACCCACTCTGCCCGGACGCAACTGGATGCAAGAATTGGGCATCGGCGTCTCCGACGTTGAAGTGAACATTCATGCACTTGCTGATGTGAAACACGTAGTGCGAGATTACACTGAAGTGTTTGAAGAAGGCTTGGGTACGTTCAAGGGTGCGACAGCTTCACTACATGTACCTTCAGATGCTCCACCACGGTTCTTCAAGCCACGCCCACTGCCGTATGCTTTGACAGACGGAGTCACGCAAGAAATTCAGCGATTAATAAGAGATTCCATCATTGTTGCGGTGAAGACAGCTAGGTGGGCTGCCCCAATTGTTCCCGTGACAAAAAGGGATGAGCGCATCAGAATCTGTGGGGACTTTGGTGTCACCATTAACCCAGTCGCGACGGTGGAATGCTACCCTATTCCAAGGATTGAGGACTTGTGGACTGTGCTGGCTGGAGGTAAGAAATTTACAAAGTTGGACTTGTGTGACGCATACCAGCAAGTTGTCCTGGATGAGGCCTCTAGAGAGTATGTCACGATTTTGACGCACATGGGGTTGTTTCAATACACCCGCTTACCTTTTGGGTAGGGGTGTGCGAATATTCGAAAGTTTCGAATATTCGCCGAATATTACATTTGAAATATTCGTATTCGATTCGAAAAACGTATATTCGAAAAGTTTCGAATATACGATAACTTCGAATATTCGAAAAATTCGCATATGCGATTCGATTATCATGCATAAAATAACTTGTCTTCCACATTTCTGCTGCGTTCGTATAGCTAAAAACGTTGCCGAGAGGAGCGATAAACATCGTAAGTACACGGAGGCACATCTGCCTGTGACGAGCGCCCCAATACGTATGATTTATTGCTGGTGCATCTCCGACGTGCAGTGCTGTTGGCGATCATGTAACCGTGCATTTTCAATATTATGCGGCCGTAACGTGCCGCACTACCACTCGTTCACTATGCGGGACCACTTCTGAAGACAGTGACCCACGTGACTAGTGGCGGACTGTAGGCACCTTCAGATACCCCAGTCTGGCAAAGCTTTGCCCCATGTAACTCCCTATACCAGCCACTTCTGTTCCAAGCGAGCATGCCTTTTCAGTGGCAGGGGGGGGGGCGGGGGGTTGTCTCGGTTAGAAGGGAGGGCCTGCTGCCTGATCATGTGGAGCAACTCGTATTTCATCCTGTTCACTCCCCGCAGCTCGTTTTTAAGACAGTGGCATGAGACCATTCACCGCCCACCTACCGTCTATCGCGGAATTCGATAAGACGTGCACGTCATCATTTAGGACAGCTACCCTGAGCGAGTATGAAAATGCAAGGAAAAGCCACAGCCCTTATCGCGCGATAAACCGCTGAACGATACGCACGTGGCAATAACATATAGTCATTACTTTCATTGTGCCGTGATATTTGCTTGTGTTGTGATGTGCATCGTGCTAGCCTGGACACTGTGTTCTGGAGATAGCAGCGTATGTTATGTTGCCAGTCAGAGTGTTGATGTTATTTTTTCAAATAGCTACATGTTAAATAAAATATTGTTACTGTGGAGGCATTTTTCCTTTGGTATTCGATATTTGATTCGATATTCGAAGGTGGATATTCGTATTCGATTCGTATTCGAAAAATTTGATATTCGCACACCCCTACTTTTGGGGTCTCATCTGCTCCAGCTATTTTTCAACGCGAGATGGAGAACTTGCTCAGGGGTCTGCCACATGTAGTGGTCTATTTTGACGACATTCTCATAACTGGTGCAAATGATGCCGAGCACTGTCGCAACCTCCGTGCGGTACTAGGCAAACTTCAAGAATCTGGTCTCAAGTTGAAACTCGAGAAGTGCCACTTCTTCATACCCTAAGCTGAGTATCTCGGGCACATTATCAGTAAGGAAGGCCTCTCTCCGAACATGGACAACGTGTCTGCCATTCTGCACGCTCCTGTGCCACAAGATATCAAGGAACTTCAAAGCTTCTTGGGACTCGTCAACTTCTACCGGCGTTTCTTGCCCAACCTTTCTGCAATTCTCTGTCTGTTGCACTTGCTTCTTGGTGATGGAAAGAAGTGGCAGTGGGCAAAGGACCAGCAAGATGCTTTCACTGCCTGCAAGCATCTGGTGACTTCAGCTCCAGTTCTTGTACATTTCCGCCCAGACGGACCTGTATGTCTCAGCTGTGATGCATCACCTTACGGTATAGGCGCAGTTTTGGCGCACAAAGATGCTGATGGCCGAGAACGTCCAATTGCTTTTGCTTCTAGAAGTTTATCAAAAGCAGAGCAAAACTATAGTCAACTTGACAAGGAAGCATTGGCCTTGGTGTTTGGTGTGGATCGGTTCCACCAGTACTTGTGGGGCATACCGTTTGAAGCACACACTGACCACAAGCCACTTCTTGGACTTCTGGGTGCCAACAAGCCTGTTCCTGTGCAGGCTTCACCAAGAGTGGTCAGATGGGCCCTGAAGCTCTCTGCGTACAATTACAAACTTGTCTACAAACCTGGCAAAGAGCTTGGGCATGCCGATGCGCTTAGTAGACTGCCGCTGCCCAACGATTGCACTGCATTTCCTCGCCCTGCTGAGATCTTCATGCTGGAGGAGGCATATCCACAACTCCTCTGACCAGCTGTTGTAGCACGAGCCACAAGGGACGATCCGGTATTGAGCCATGTTGTCCTATCTGTGTTGAAAGGAGAAAGCCTCCCAGCGGGACCAGAGTGGAAACCCTTCAGTGCCAGAAGTGCGGAACTCAGTCTCCATGAAGCCTGTCTACCATGGGGATCAAGAGTCGTGATTCCGAAAAAATTGCTGGCCCAGGTACTTGGTGTGCTCCATGCCAGCCACCCGGGTATTGAGAAGAGCAAGATGATCACCAGGAGCCATGTCTGGTGGCCAGGCATTGACAATGACATCGCAAACAGTGTGAAGAGCTGCGCTACGTGCCAGGCTCAACATAGAGCTGCCCAGCCAGTGCAGCAGACACCCTGGCCTTTTCCACAGCGACCCTGGTCTAGGCTTCACATTGATTTCTGGGGACCATTTCTAGGGCATACCTTCTTGGTTATAGTGGACGCCTTCTCGAAATGGATAGAAGTCTTCCCTGTGTCTTCCACATCAGCAGACGCTACCATTTTTGCCTTGAGAATGGCATTCGCCCAGCACGGCCTCCCTGACATCATAGTTTCGGACAATGGTCCTGCTTTACCAGTGCACAGTACCTGGACTTCTTGACTCGAAATGGAATACGTCACATGCTGGTACCGCTGTATAACCCTGCGTCCAACGGTGCCGCAGAGCGAGCAGTACAGACTGTCAAAAACAAACTCAAGAAATCTGGGTCGGGCAACTTCCAAACACAACAGTCCCGGTTCTTATTCCACTACAGGACTACACCTCACGAAGTAACGGGTCAGCCACCGTGCGAACTCCTGACAGGGAGAGCATTCAAGACACCGTTGGATGTCTTGCGGCCAAGCCTGCAGACGTCAGTACTTCTAAGGCAACTTAAGCAGAAGTTGTATGCCGACAGAGGATCCCGGCCAGCTCCGTCATTGCAACCAGGAGACAGCGTGTATGCGCGAAACTTTCGACAGGGAGCACCATGGGTGCGGGCCAGTGTTGTCGACATCACCCTGCCGTCGGCCCACGTCATTCTCGACGATAGGTCTATATGGCACCGACACGGTGACCACTTGCGTCTTGCCCAGACAGGGCCACCGGGTACATCTGAAACAGATGCGCTTCACCATGCTAGTGCTGCGGCCATACCACAATGGGAACAGCCTCCTCTCCTTGAATCAACTGTTCCGGACATGCCGGAGCAAGAGGCTGTCGAGCCGTCTACAAGTTCGCCTGAGAGGGGCTGTACCATAAACACTGACATGACTGCAAGCAACAGTGGTGTTCATGTGGGGAGTGACTCTTCCGTGGCTGCGCCTTGCACACCAGTGTTGTGACGCAGCAACAGGTCGAGGAAACCAGTGCTTAGGTACTCCCCGTAGTTATTCTTCTTAAGAGGGGAGGAGTGTCACAATGTAATGGCTAACATGCAGTGCCCCCGCGCGGCTCTGTTGCTTTGTGTGTTGTGGCGTCACGCCTGAGGACTGAAAGATGGGGACGCGGGAAATAAAGAGTTTAGTTTGTTTTGGGCTCTTGTAGCGCTATGTCTTATCTTCGCTATCTAGTCCCCGGCTATCTCCTGGCCATATACGCATGTATCAAGAACGCAGCGACACTTTTAAAGCTAAGAAACATTTGCTCACAAGCAGAAAGGCGCTGCCATTCTATGATGTCAGGAAACTGCTCGAATGCTTGGCGATGCGTCGTCCTACGGCTTAGGTGCAGTGATTTTTCACGCTAATGATGTCATTGCCTGTGAATCGTGTTCGTCATACACATGTCCTCCTATCCCATTTTTGGTACATACCATGTTGAATCGTCGATCACTAAAGCGCCCAGATGTAGGCAGCTAGATAGATAGATAGAAGCGGTCCAAGTGCCTTTGGTTCACTAAGGAATGCTTCGCATTTAAAGTTACTTTCTCAACCTTTCATCGAAATTCCGCGTCACCTCCGTGCCGCGTGATACAGCTTCTCTGGTCATCTACCTTCGCAGAGTAGAATGACCCCATGAACATATTTATACATGCAGCCCAGTAAGCTCCAACATTCGACATCTCACCTCATGTTTTCGCCGCTTCGGAAATGCTGCTCTCGGTGCCTGCGATTCGTTCCGTTCGTAAACGAACATCGACGGCACGACGCCAAGCCTTAGTCGCGCAGACTTCACCGGAGATCCCATTGCACATGGTAGTAGTCACTGTCCCGAAAATATTTTGAGCAGAGAATAGTGGTAATCGAAGGCTTGAAATTATCTCCTTTCACAGCAGCGATCCACTGAGCAGATTGTTTTTTCTCATGTTGGAAGTTGTGAAAGAGCACATCGCCTCGGCCGCCGATGCTCGTTCAGCCGTAGGCAGCGCAAACGGCCGGCATGGTGAGGAGACGAGGTTCTTGGTTCTCCGGCCAGTAGCAATTCTTCGAAGCGCAAATCATAAACTTAGGTGTGGGGAGGTAGATTATCCAGGATAAGAAGGGCGACTGAAGCGGAAAACCTGCACAAGGCGGCGGTCGAGCGTCCGAGACGCGACTTCTTTGCGGTGGCTCAACGTAAACAAACGGCCCCCATTCGCATTTCGTGGGCGCTGCCATATTGACTTCAAGAAACAAAATCACAAAATTACCAAAAAAAACACCGTAGTTTGCCAAACGGCGCCGCTTCGCCAATGCGCCGCACGTTTCTCAAAAGCTCTCAAGTTGTCGCCAATTCTCCGACAGGTGGCAGCAAAAGAACAGCAGGCCGGTTTCTTCGTTCCGCTGTACTTCAAAGCACGTAGTTAGCGGGCGTCGCGAGCGTCCAAACTGTATTTTTACGCCTCTAACTTTTGAAAAAGAGTGCTACAAGCCAGCACAAGAACCCGTGACAAGAGTTTCGCGGTGTAGTGCCGTTTACCACATAGGTCTTGCATAACACTGAAGAGTTACCGTCGATTAGAACGCGTACTTTTCTCGCGGGTTTACGCTTGCAGCGTCCATTAGACTTGTTTATCTTTATTTTTGCTGGATACAGATTGGTTCCGTGAACTATGTGAGTAATGCATGACTGCCAATGAATCACGGCTCATAGGCGTATCTACCGGGGGTCCAAGGGGGGAGCTAGCCCCCCCCCCCCCCCCTTACTGAGAAATGCTAGGGGGGCGGAGCCCCCCCACATTCGACAGTGGTTATTGTCGGCTGCAGACCAGGAAACTAACGAGTCAGGCAAACTTTTACTTGAACGCAGCCATAACGTAATTATGTAATAAAATTTGTCCTACGATGGCGGAGTCTGGTGGCGTGCGCCGAAGTTGGTTGGGTAGTCAAAAATGGACGCCGACCGGTGAGTTACACAGTTCAGCGTGTTACCTAATTTTGCGCGTAGTTTTCAGACTCAAAAAGTGCTTAAGACGTACGCAGAAACTTGTCCGCTATGCCTGCAAAGCCTGACATGTTTTACGAGCGATCCCTGCTTCAAGAAACCGTGCCGAAAGCAGGCGGACCGGGAGACGGCTCTGAGCAGCGCGCGGTCCCGAAGCGCGGTCGCCGCCGTTATTGTTAAGTGGTTAATTGCCTCGAACATGAGGGTAAGGATTCTAATGTGCGATTCTACCGGTTCCTTGGAAAGCTGTACGAAGTGGAGCGACGGAACCGCTGGATACGTGCCGTGCGACGCGTGAAGTGAGTACGCGAGAAAAACGCGGTCTGCTACGTAACGTGCTGATTACTTTTCGATATATTCCCTGTGTGCAGTCCTGACGACTTTTGTAAACAACTCATCATTGTATTGAGCATCAATGAAAGCGAAGTTTCATTTATTTTTGATGAAATATTGGCTGCTGCATTGTACTACCTACACTTAAATTTTCATTGTATTACTTCACTTTGTTTTTTAATTACATCACTTCTTGCTTCCTTTTGTTTTCATTGTTTACTTCAATTGCCCTTTCTTGCTGTTTGTTTCGGTCAGAAATATTTACCGTGTGGGTGGTCGAACCATGGCAAACATTTTCAAACGTAAAAAAAAAAAAACGACTAGCGTTATCTTTAAATTTGGCAGGGTTAACACGCCACGGTAAGTGAAATGAGGAGGAGGGGGTATTTCCGCTAAAAAAATCACCTTTGTACAGCAATAAAAAAAGCCCAAACCATGAATTGATGCACTGTCCACAGGAGAAAGCAGTGTGGGCTCGTCTAGGTGCGGCGAAAATGTGGAAGGGAGCATCGTTATTTGTAGTGTGCCTCCTAACCCGCTAGCTCCTCGTTTTATTCCTGTACTGTGAGCCGTGCTTACTGTGGGGCGCAGAAAAGAGCGCCACTTTTAATTTCCGGACAATACTCGCTTCGCCACACAACAAACATTGCGCGCCGTCGCTCCTCGACCGCCACCGCAGGCTGACAGAATTTGACGAATTCCCTGGAAGCAAATGTTGAAAATTACGACCGGGCATGGTGCAAATGTGTGTTTGCGACAGAATGCGGCAGAAAACGGCACACGGCGCGAATGCGCTCATTAGGGCCGCCGCGGCCGCGACGGCTACCCTGCTGCGTCACTGGACCTTTCTTGATTCCGTTTCGTCGTGTAATGCAAACCATTTCGGCTTTCTTAACAGCAATCTCTTAGTTTATGCACTGTCGCTAATCGCGCAAGCATGCCTCGTAGAACTTACCTCGTAGGGATGCTCGATTAAAATTTTTAATCGATTAATCGTTAATCGATTTAGCCTTTAATCGATTAATTGTTTTCGCTGGAACGTTTTAATCGATTAATCTACATTTTTTATGGGTGCTTGAAAACCGATATCTCTGTTTGAGAGGCATCGTTCGTGTTTGATATGGACCCAAATCTTTTTATCAGACGTGCTGACGATCGAAGATTCCCACTTTCGTAAGTGCCAACGACGGGCCCCTTGTGTACAGTGTACGAAAATTCCCACTTTCGCACACTGGACACAAGCGGCCCGTCGTCTTTGGTTGATGTCGCGGATTCAAGCATCTGTGGCCATCATCCCTAGACTATTTGGCCGCAGGTCGTATCTTCTCGACGCCATGCCTACACGAGCTCATCAAAACCGGAGGCGCGTTCGGGGACCACACTGGTTGGAAAGTCGCAGCTGAAACATGCAGTGTGGCGGAGGGCGAGGAAATCCCGAGAAAGGTAATGAGGCCAGGATTCCGGCCCACGAGAGGCTAGTTCCCGAAACGTCCACCACGTGCCGCATAACTTTGAACCCTCCCCCCCGTTCTCGCTTTTCTCCTCCCACTACCGAGCAGACGGGCTCCGAGAGGAACAGCTTTTCCCGATGACTGCCGTGTCAGCACGGAAACCCCCGCCGCGCACTCTCCCCACAGCCGCCGCCCGCAGCACTGTGAACACAGCGCCCGTGGCGCTTTACTGTTTGAAGCGTAATCGGGTTGCCTTAGAACGCGTAGTTATAACGCGAGATTCAGTAAAGAAGAACAATGCACATGCTGCGGGGAAATTAAGGAAAAGGCGGAGCATGTTCTGATTGAATGTGGAAATATCCACCCAGGTGTACGTTTGGGCACGAGCCTACATGAAGCCTTGGGTTTTAGAGACGACAGTGGAAAGCTGAACACACCCGCGATCGAAATAAGTGAGAAGGTTAGAGTATTGGTGGCAGAAAATTGGAGAGAAAGGACAAAAATAAGTATTGGGAAAAAAATGACATTCTGCCGTAAAGGGCAGAGAACTGGGCTGAGAATTTACGTTTTTTTTTCGTGTAGTAAGATAGGTTTAATTGAAGTAGAGACATTAGGCCAACACTAAGAAAAGAAGAGTAAAGGGAATTTTTTTTTTGTCGAGCCTGGTGGCACACTTGTCACCGCCCCGTTATAAAGGGGACGCTCATAGCATCCATCCATCCATCCATCCATCCATCCGTGGGGTGGTTTCCAAAGAGACAGGATTCACTTCGATAAGAGGTTTGGTCATGCGGTGGAGTGGCGCCTTCCCCGCTCTTCTC
The DNA here is from genome assembly GCF_013339695.2 of Rhipicephalus sanguineus. Taxonomy (NCBI): domain Eukaryota; kingdom Metazoa; phylum Arthropoda; class Arachnida; order Ixodida; family Ixodidae; genus Rhipicephalus; species Rhipicephalus sanguineus. The sequence continues at coordinate 129,663,947 of NC_051179.1, read as the reverse complement.
GCTGTCTCTGTCCTTCCCGCGCTTTTCGCACTCTCCTTTTTGGCCACAGGTACGAACACACATACAAATGGTTTCGCGAAGTCGTGGGGGGCTGTTCTTCGATTCGCTACTCGAGCTAACCGTGGTTTCGAACAGCGGCTGCAGACCAGGCTCCCCTCTCGCCTTGGAGCATGGGTCTGGTCAGCTATTGAGGGCCCGAGGGTAAACATCATGTCAGTCCGAGACTCATAAATCTGCGGTCCGAAGCCCACATTCGACACATTCTCGGAAAATATGCGTCGAAGCCCCCCCCCTGGGCACGTAGGCGCAAAGTGTCGCATTTCGCCTGCTGTGCCAGCGGCACGGCCGGGAGCTGTTTCGACGAGTTCAAAGTCGCGTGCCTCCTCTTGTATTCGAACAGCATAGCGCAGTTAAGTGGTGCTGCCTGCTTTATTCTTCCCGGCGCCCCTTAGCGAAGGGGAACTCGCCCATCTGCGCGGCCCATAGAGGAGGAGGAGGTCCCTTCTTGTGGCCAACGAATACACGTAGGACAGAACACTAAAAATGAGCATAAAACAAAACTCACACATGGGGAGCATGTATGGGGAGGACAGTCATTAAAGCCCTGGTTAATGGAAGAAAAAAATTATAAAAAGAAAGAACGCGCAAGCCGATACACGTATTGGTTCGCTACCTTCGCAAGAGAGAAAAAAACTGTTTAAGTAAGACTTTGGTCTGGGCGAGTTGGTTCATAGCTATGGGAAGGCACAGCGCAACTGAGACAATGGACAAGAACACGCAACACACACGAGCTCTGACTTACAACTGGATTTATTTTGCACCAAACTGCCTTATAAATGCGCTTAAACTTGACAAATGACACATCGGTAGTCAAACAGAAATGGTCGTTTTATCAACCACGATATACTGACAACTTGGTTTTTGCTCCTTCCAAGAGCCAAATGATCAACATACCAAGCTAACAAAACCCAGAAATGGACACTTATCAACACATGGCTGACAGCAATATCACAATGCTCACAATGGTACAAATATTTAACCCGCTGGCGCAAGAAGAAAAAGAAAAGAGAAAAAAGAAAACTAAAAGGCACAAAAAAGCGGGAGAAAGCAAGAACATATGCATTGGTGAAACACTGTCGCCCGCCAGTTTCACAGGAAGCCCGAATGGATCGCGGCCATCGTAAAAAAAAAAGTATCGGCCGGAGATCTTGGCTCGCTGAAGTGAACGGGGGTACTGAGCGAGACACAGCGCGCTTAGACGGCACAAAAAGTTACTCGAAGCACACAGAGCCCCGCGTGACACATGCGTGCAGACCGAGCATTCCCGCTTACAGCCAGCTGCAGGGATGCGCCCCCCCCCTTCCCCCCCCCCCCTCACACACACACACACCTTCTATGTGTGCTGCCGGACGACACTTGACACCGCGCGCCCGGGGACTGACTGACTGCCGGGGTGGTGACACCCGCGTACCGATTGCCTGTCCTTTGTGCTCCTCTCCCCGTTTATGGCCCACAGCGGACTCGAAAGCCAGCGCTCGGACCATTCGGACCGCGCTGCGCGCCAAATGCCTTTCTTAAAAGTAATGAACTCCGTTCCCTGTTACGTATGCCTGTTATTCCGGCTACCGTAGGCATAACACAGTGCAAATAGGGTTATTTATTCCTAAAAAATTTAAGCTCCCCGCCTTTCAGCGCTACATCTCTATCTCTTTTAACTTACTTCCCTTAATGTTTTTATTTTCTATCGTTTGTTTCAAGAGCTGCGTAATAAAAAAGCCCAAGTGGATTTATTTATTTATTTACCCATCTTGATCAGACTGATTGTTTGAGGTTCCATGTCTGGCTTCTGCAGTTTTGTATTATTGCCGACTTTATTTTCACTACGGTTGGTTTTGGGGGCCACTTCTTTTTACTTTTTACGCAAACAACATAACCTAGTGTGCACTGTTTTTTTATAACTTTTGTTTTGTTTTGTGTATTATGGCTATTCTTGGGATTGTGGACCGTATTTCGTGTTGCTTCTTTTTCTTTTCTTTTTTTGCCTTGTGAATCATCGCGTTACGCTGTTACACTGTTACGTTCACTGCACCGCCCACCCCTGCCCAAAGTCTGGCACTCATACTGGCAGTTTTTCCCTAAAATAAATAAATAAATAAATAAATAAATAAATAAATAAATAACGTTGAGGCATTGAATATGAATCTCGCAGCTTTTCGCTGTACTGATTCAAGTTTATCTATGTTAGCTTGCGCGTGCGGATCCCAGACAGCCGATGAATATTCTAGTATTGGTATTACGTACGTTTCATATGCGAGTAATTTAGTTTCGCCGGATGCCTTAGCGAGTGCCCGTCTGAGGTAGCCTAGTTTTGTCAAAGCCTTTTTCCCAGTATAAGACACATGTTCGTTCCATCCTAAATCAGATGTTGTGACAAGGCCAAGGTACGTATACTACGAGACAAAGGACAAGGGTTGATTGCTTAGGTTGTATTGAAATTTTAATTGATCTTTTTTGCGGGTTATGGTCATCGCCATAGTTTTTCTCGGGATAATGGTCATCTGCCATTTTGCGCACCAATCTTGAATCATAGATAAAGAGTTATATAAAAAAAAACCCGGTCGCTGGAGCGTTAACTACTTTAAAGCACGCAGTCATCTGCTAAAAGCCTTAGATTTACTGGTATATCACGGGTGATATTACTGATATAAACCGAAAAGAAAAGAGGCCCGAGGACTGATCCCTGAGGCACGCCGGATTTAAGCGGCGCGGACGGCGAGTTGATACCACCGTCCGTGGTATCGCGGTCGGTGAATATTAATCGCAATTTCAAAGCCTAACCTGGGATGCATTAGTTAATTAGCACTAACTAATTAGTGTTAACTATAACTACCATTTAACCTGTAAAGCTTGAGAACGTGCTGTAAATTCAGGGGTCTTTGTGATACAGACACTGAATGTTCGGAAACGTGCATTTCATCCTTTATTAACAATACCCTATTGATGCGCCATACTATCGATCTTTACCTTAACGAACCCTAAATATTGTTTCGCGGGGCCATAAAAGTACTTTCCATAGGAATCCTCTCTTAACACGCGTACCCTAATTCAATTTTTACGTGGCACCGTAGAGTACACCATCTCAACGCGAGATGGAGCTACGAGGGCTTGACGGCTAGGGTGCCTTGATGCGCGTTTTGTTGCGCGTTTTGTCCGGGGTGAGGACATCTGCGGCGTCTACTGCGGCGCGGCTGCCATATTTTAGCCCACGGCTTCTTACCGGCGTCTCACCCCTCTACCGCAGCTGTGCTGAGAGGCACGAGACGCGGGGCAAAAAATGGCGTCGTGGCGGCATCAGCCCCTTCAAAGAATGGCAACACCCTAAGGGGGGCGCACACATCGAGGCACACTATTGACGGCTGTCGCACCCTGAACAAAACCGGCCGGGGAACTTTTTTTTACCACGCGAATAAAACATGCTCTATACCATCATGACCTAAAGACATGCCAGTACCTAAATCCCAGAAAGCAATTAGATATCTCCAAGCACGTCTCCACGGTAGCGATTCAAATGCGGTAAAACGGTCGATTTTTCAGAGAGCGCCCATAGGCGCTGTGCATTATATTTTAATAAGCCGTGGAACTCGCACTATTACAACCACGGTGCTGTAACTCCGGCAAAAGAAAGGTTCATACACTTGCTACTTGTAACCGGGAAAGCAATGAGAAAATCGGAAAGGGAGAGGAGTTATTATCGTTTTGCTCTCCGGTCCCATAGAGTGACGCGGGGCCCCGCCCTCAACGTGCGGGAAAGCGCGCCTCCTGTGCGTGAGCCGGAATCCTGGGGACGTATTCGCACAAGCCTAGGAACAACGCATCATCCGAATGATAGGGCTGTCTAACCGTCGCAGACATGAAGGAAAAAGTTACGACTCCGTCAGAGCAGTTACGTTGATGTTGACGCACAACCTGAAAAAAAAGGAAGGAAAAGCGGGAGCAATCGAACTGACGACCTGCAGCCCTAACACCCCATAGAGAGCGCGCCAACCAACTACGCCATGAAGGCTTTTTTTTTCTTTATTGCCTCACACAAGTAACTACTAGGCCACGAGCGCCACACGACGAGGGCGTCTAAAACGACCAAAAATGTACAGTAAAGGGGCCCCGTCACTTTTACGATGGTACTGCGCTGACGGGCCCCGTCACCGTAGTCACCGCTTTACGATGACGGGGCCCGTCACTATAAATACGTCGCTATTATGACGGGCCCCGTCACTTTTACGACGGTACTGCGCTGACGGGCCCCGTCACCATAGTCAGTGCCGCCCAAATTACAGCCAAGCATTCCTGTTCCGTGATCGAGTAGTTTTGTTCAGCAGTCGTGAGTGCGCGGCTGGCGTAGGCGACAACTCGCTGTCGACCTGCTTCATCACGCTGTAGGAGGATGACACCGATGCCATGGCCGCTAGCGTCGGTGTGGAGACAAGTAGGGGCATGCTCATCGAACTGACAGAGGATGGGGTCAGATGTCAACGCCGCCTTGAGGGTGTCGAAAGCGATGTCGCAATCGTTCGTCCATGTGAAGGCTGTGCCCGACGTCAGTAGCTTGTGCAGTGGCGACGCGATGGACGCGAAGTCGCGGATAAAGCGGCGAAAATAAAACGCTAGGCCCAGAAAACTGCGTAATTGCTTGTGATTTTCGGGGAGAGGAAAGCGTGTCACAGCAGTCACCTTGTCAGGATCCGGTCGAACACCATCTTTACTAACAAGGTGGCCTAACACTATGATGTTCTTTCTGGCGAAATGACATTTTTTTGTATTAAGTTCAAGCCCAGCGTTAGAAATGCACGTCAAAACATCGTCCAGCCGCTCAAGATGCTGACGGAAAGTGGAAGAAAAAATGACAATGTCATCCAGATAGCATAAGCAGGTTTTCGACTTAAGGCCACGAAGAACTGTGTCTATCATACGATCAAACGGTGCCGGAGCGTTGCATAAACCGAAGGGCATTACATTAAACTCATTGAGGCGATCGGGTGTTGCAAAGGCCGTCTTGTCCTTGTCCGCTTCGTGCATAGGTATTTGCCAGTACCCTGACCGGAGATAGAGACTTGAGAAATATTCAGCGCCCTGGAGGGAGTCGAGGGCATCATCAATTCGCGGCATCGCATATACGTCTTTGCGCGTGATCTTATTAAGTGCCCGATAATCGACACAAAATCGTACCGAGCCGTCCTTCTTCCGGACCAGGACAACAGGCGACGACCAAGAACTGGACGATGGCCGAATTATGTCACGTTTCAGCATGTCAGTGACGTTGTCCTCGATGATCTTGCGCTCTGCGGAAGACACGCGGTATGGTCGACGGCGTACGATCGAATTGCCCTCGGTTTCGATGCGGTGCACTGCAACGGAAGTGCGCGCCAGAAACTTGGAGTGGACGTCGGAGTGGACGTTGGAATGCCGCACTGTGTTTTCGAAGCAGTGCGAAGAGATCTTCCTTCTGCGCCGCAGGCAGATCAGGATTGATGGTGGCAGTTAACGCAGTGGTCGTCGCATGGTCATCATTAGCAGCAGGCGAGAGTGGCGGATTTGCGTGAAGAGGCGTCAGGGCAAGAGGTTCAGTGTCAGCAAAGCAGGCCACAACGGTACCTTGGGACAGAAGAAATGGCCGAGATGTAGTGTTGCGTGCTTTGACCAACACTCGGCTGTCATGAAACCTAACCAAGCTAGCTGCAATTACAATGCCACCAGATATCCAGCGATCGCTTGGAGCGAGAAACACGTCACCATTAAGGATGGTATCAGACGTCAATGTCACAACATTCTCATTGCCAGGTGAAATGGAGCAATCGGCCGCCGTGACCAAACGCAGTTGGCGAGCATCGTCATCAGATGAAAATTCCGTGTCCGTCATATGAACTACTCGCTGATGACAATATATCACGGCCGACGCTGAAGAAAGAAAGTCCCATCCTAAGATAAGTTCGTGGGTACATGACGACCGCACGAGAAACTGAATGTGATGAAGTATGCCATCGATGAAAACTCGCGCTGTGCACACACCAACGGGCTGAACAAGAACTTCATTGGCACACTGAAGGGGAGGTCCAGTATACGGCGTTTTTACTTTTCGCAAGCGTGAAAACAGTTCAATACTAATGACGGAAAGCGCTGCACCCGTGTCTACCAATGCTTGAGTCCATAGACCTTGAACAAATACCAACAGTACATTTGAGGGCCGCTGCGGAGGAGTTTCACATAGGCCGAATGATGCAGCTTTCCCTCCCGAAGCTGCACTATTTAGTTTTCCGGGCAATGGCCCGGGGACGAATTAGCTGGTCGAAGGGGAGAAGACGAGCGGCGCATCGATGACGGAGAGCGGCGACGCGGGAAACGAGAAGCACCGGCACCGTCGAGGCTCTGCGGAGATGGTGAGCGACGTTCATAACTTTGGTAGGAGCGACCATGTTGCGGAACCGTAGCATGAAACTCGACTCTTTCATAGGAGTCGTAGCCCCGTCTTTCGTCCTGTTGACGGCATCGGCAAAACCTGGAAATATGGCCACGGACTCCACAATAGTAGCAAACTGGCCGAGGAGGGCGCCAGGCGTTGGCAGGCGGAAGCGACGTTCGTCGTGACAGAACATTCACCGAACCGTGCATTGTGGTCGCGTGGGGTTGTGTCTGTTGAGGAGGTGCGAAAGCTGCAAACTGGACGTAAGTTGGCGTAGGTAGAGGGTCATGCCTGGGAACTTGCGCACACGTCATGGCAACAAGTTCATCCCTGACGATGTTGCGGAGGCTGCTGCCAGAAGACGTCGTACGGAGCTCGAGTGGGCAAGACATAGCCTGTGCCTGAAGTTCCTCACGTATGATGGAACAAATCAGCGCGCGTAGCTCGCTGTCATTGGTTGCGCTCAGATGAGTTGTGTCAGGCTGCAGACGTAGTAGATGGAGTTCATCAAGGCGCTGACTGAGACTGTAGTGGGGTTCTGCACTGCAAGGGCATTGAATGCCGCAGCCCCAATGCCTTTGAGCAGGTGGCGGACCCTGTCATTCTCCGTCATTGAAGGGTTCGCGAAAATCTGCCGCAGCTGGTGTTTAAATGAGGTCCAGTCCACGAAGTCCAGCTCGTGGTTAAAAAACCTAGTCTTGGCTACACCCGTCAGGTAGAAGACGACGCGAGTGAGTTTGGCAGAGTCGTCCCAGTGGTTGAGTGCACTCACGCGCTCATACTGCTCCAACCAGTCTTCAACGTCGTCCCCACGAAGGCCAGCGAACACCGGTGGATCCTTCTGGGGTGTGGTGACCAAACAAGGAGTTCCCGTTGGGGCAGGCGTCGTAGATGCGCCAGGGTTGGAGCGCTCGTCTTGCGACATTGCGGATGTCTGTTGGTGCAAACGGCGACCTGAACGGAGCTCCAGGGGTGTATTGTAGCGGAAGTCGTAGGGGCACCGGTAGAGCGAGAGGACTGAGGGACCGGCCAGCACAATCCACCACTTGTGAGACAACGTTCAGGCCGCAATACTCTTCTTTATAAACACACCCTCGAGCCTGAGCCCCACTACTCAGACCCAAGGGGTGATGATGAGCATTTACAGGTGAGAAGATGACGAGTATGAATAATGCTCACAATATAAAAAATATGATGGAACCCCGCCCCCCGAAACAAATTTCTGGCTACGCCCCTGTCGGAGGTACAGGGTGTGTGGTGACTCGAAAGCCAGCGTCAGGGCATTCCAGAAAGCCGGGTAGCTCGGCAAGTAGTAGAAATTCTGAAAGGCGACAGCTCCACACACTCCATCTTTCAATTATTTGCCCAAGTCGTGGCGAGTGAGGGGGTTCCTTTGAACCTCAGCGAGTGTGTCCACGTGGCTTTACCAACAGTGCTGCCCTCGGATCGGGAAACTTTCCTCCCAGTTACAGGGACGGTCCTAGCGCGCATAGTGAAATAGCTAACTTCCTTTACTTTGAGAGAAGGGTCTCTCGCCGCCTCATTCCAAGCTAAGGAGGCTGCAGGCGGTCACGCTGAGACTCCCGCAAGATAACTTCTACCCACATCCGGCGTTCCTTAATAGCGTTCATCCGAACATTTACCCGAATAGTTGTTGCGCGGCCTGTGGCGAGGCTGCTACTTTGTCTCACATCATCTGGGAGTACGGTTCGTTGGGCCCGAAGTTCACCAAGGAAGAGTGCGACGCGCTCCTGTGAAGTCCTGTAAATGAAGACCAAATGCTGGCCGTCGTGTACGGCCATGATGAGGGCCGACAGGGTAGCCTGCCGGTCCCATCGTCGAATTAGCCGGGTGCGCGTTTTGTCCCGTTTTGCTGGACCAAATAGGAGCTCGCTCGCGCACTCACTCACTCACTCACTCACTCACTCACTCACTCACTCACTCACTCACTCACTCACTCACTCACTCACTCACTCACTCACTCACTCACTCACTCACTCACTCACTCACTCACTCACTCACTCACTCACTCACTCACTCACTCACTCACTCACTCACTCACTCACTCACTCACTCACTCACTCACTCACTCACTCACTCACTCACTCACTCACTCACTCACTCACTCACTCACTCACTCACTCACTCACTCACTCACTCACTCACTCACTCACTCGCGTGCCGCGCCTCGCGAAGCGGTTGGAGCTGGCGGGCGTGCTTTACGAAGGATCACAGCGCTCCGCCGGCGACATCGAGAACCGAAGACTGATCGATTGTTGACTGGATGCAGTCATCATATGTTACCACCGGTATGCGTAAGTTTGAAATGATTGAAAATCGAAATGGACTTGTGTCATGACATTCCAGGCACCAAATGGAATATCTTTCTCGTGCGGGTTCTGAAAGTGGGCGTCTCTTTTAAATCGATAGCTTGGGAAGTGAGGGTGCTCCTTAAGTGAAAGTGTCGATAGGGACGAAAGGGTCAGCTTGAGAAAACATGTTGTTGGCCTAGTTGGTTCATACTGTGCAAAATTTAATAACGCAACGCAACGCGAAGACACTTGTCGCTCTCGCCCACACCGTCATCCTCGCCGACAGCAGCCGCGCGCTCCAATTATCGCGTTTCCGTCGGTAGATACTGTACATAATAGGCCTCTCACCATATGGCTTAACAACAAAAGCAAATTTGATTAACCATATATCATAAGAGATATATGGTGCGGAGAAATAATACAGTAAAGCCTCGCAATAACGTTACGATTAAAAGAGAGGCAATAAAAATAGATAAATAGCACATATAAACAACATAAGCATTAACGCTTCAAACGGCATGCTTAAGCAACAACGCTTCGTAAGTACCGGTATCATCAGCGCTTACGATGCTGCGCACAGCAACAAAAAAAATTACACAATAATGTTGAACTGATGATGAGTAACCAACGGGCGTCCGTGTATATACAGCCCTGCCTTGCATTGCGACATTTCCAGGCTTCTAAGAAGCCAGTGGCTCTTAGGAATGCAATGAAGCGTGATGTTTTCTTGTGGACGAGCGTCTGAAGGTCAAGAAATCTACTGAGTTAAAGTGAAAAGTTGGGCACGTTGCCACATATTCTTTAGGAGAGACGGCGCATAAAGAGGAAGGTCTTCTTGAGACCTGCGACAATGTACTCGTCCGGTCTGTTTCCTTTTAGCAAGTTTCTCGTCTTTATTCGTTTTCTTCTAGAAATTGTTGAACAGGATTTGTCGCCGGAGTCCGCGTACCGACAACTAGGCGACATGTGTTTTTCAGGGCGCTAGACAGATCATCGTGTCAAAACGTTGGCTCCAACAAAGTTTTCCTGTTTCTTGATTCTCAATCATTTCAAACTTCCATCATCGAAATGGACTTGTGTCAAGGCATTCCAGGCACCACATGGAATATCTTTCTCGTGCGGGTTCAGAAAACGGGCGTCTCTTTTACCTCGATAGCTTGGCAAATGAGGGTGCTCGTTAAGTGAAAGTGTCGATAGGCACGACAGGGTCAGCTTGACAAAGCATGTTGTTGGCCTAATTGTTTCATACTGTGCAAAATATAATAAGGCAACGCAAGGCTAAGAGACAACAGGTACAGGAAAGAACGTGAAGTAGATTCATTTGAATAAAGCTTTCTTTCAGTGCAGTGTAGCCAGGTGCGCAGTTACATTTGCGCAGACCAATCAAGGTCACCGATGCGTTATGTAAACATGCACTCAAGAAATTGTATTTCTGCTCTACGCAGAGTGACTGATATATGCGAATATTTGTAAGATCACGACACACAGTACATACGTAAATCAGCACTGATCTTATTTTGATGCTCATTTCTGTACCTCTTGATTCCGCACCTTGCGTCACGTTTTTACCTTTTCCATAGGCAGCTTCGTTTCTTACCTTTGGTTCTCCGGGGTCTGAGCATACTGCTAGCGTGGTTTGTTCGGCAAGCTGGGACTCAGACTGCTCCACTTCTGCGTCTCTTTTGCTGTTCGCGAATCTCCCACCAAGTGTCTACGCCTCACAAGCGTCTCTAGATAATCGATTAGAAGGCGTGGGACTTGTTTGCCAACTATTTTCGGTCCTCCATGACCTGTACGGCCCTGACGCCTTTGAAGTTAGGAACAGCTGCAAAATCTCTCTCACACTAGAGTCATTGTAATAGGTCACAAAGTAAGATTTAAAAATTGAGGGGCCATTGCACTATGGGGTAATGGGGGCAAGCGAAGGTTGGCGTGCGCACGTGACATCGTGCCTTTCTTGCTTTCAATCGCACAACACAATTCTACGTCCTGTCTGTTTCCTTCTTCCATGCCGGGAATTCCATTGTCATCCACGTGTTTAGCAGCGGAACACTGCGGAGTCCGAGAACACACTGGCAGGAGTTTATATCAAGCAACAACTCCCACAGATATACCACTGAAGTGTGGAACAAGGTTAATAGGGTAAAGTGCCGACAAACATATTTCGCAAATAACCAGAAAGAAAGCTTCGAATGCAAAGCTAGCTTCCTGGGCGCACACGTTCAACAAGTATCCAGATTGTCACATTAATCAAAAACATTCTAAACACGGACCGACACAGGTTGGAACGAAAAAGTTAAAGAAAAGCATGAATTACACAACCAACCATTTTGTTTAGAAGAGCTACAGCTGGCACGAAACTGTTGCAACAAATCTGCCTTTGCTTTTAACTCTGTAATACAACAGATGTTGAAGCAGATACTGTCTGAAGCAGAAAAGCGCCTTTCCGCCTATAATGCAGTCGTCTGGCGAGATCTTCTCTTCTTGGAAAGAGCTTATAATTCCAATTCAGGAAGAAGGCAATGATTTATTATGTGCTGCAAGTTACATGCCTAGAGCACTGACAAGTTTGCACTGTAAAGCACTGGAAAAGATTATAAACCGCCGGCTAGTACGTTTCCTAAAGTCAAACAAATTACTTGACCTATAGGATTGCACGTTTTGAGAGGGTCAGTCCACTACGTACCATCTGCTACGTATTGAGGCAGAAATTCGCAATGCTTTTCTTGACAACCAGTTCTTACTGTATCTGTAACTCGATATGAAAAAGACCTATGATACCACGGGGAATTTTGGGATATCCAGAGACCTATCAGAATTGTTTATGGAAGAGGACGCTATTTAATCATACATTCTGCGTTCAAGTTGGCATTCCGCAGGGAATCGATGTGCTTAATTGCACGCTTTCTATTATGAAAATGAACTCTTTGCGTCTCTGCATCCCGTGTAGCATGTTTTGCTGAACATATCTTTGTGGGGTACAAATAATTTTAGTTGGGCGTCTGCAGCAGCTCTGCGGACGCAGGCTGCCAGCCATTCCCAATGGCACGCTGCGCGTGCAGAGCGGTTGCCGACGCTAAACTAAAGCTGTCTATTATTTAAATTCTGCGATCTCGCAATTCGTGAGCTACGCGTTCAGCTTGGTCTCAGCAAGGCGTCCTACTGGGCAGACGAGAATCGATTCTGCTTAAATCCACATGAAAACACTTGAGTCCCTTTCTATAGAAAAAGAGGCCTCCACGCCGATCCCAATGGGGGCATGAAGGGTTAGCAATTGCCTGAAAAAATTGTCGCAGCTCTCACTAAGTCGCGCCAATCTGGGTCACAACTGAGCTGGTGGGCACCTAGCGGGTCATGACTTGATTAGGCTTTTACCTTCTAACCTCTCTCTTTCCCACCTTCAGCTATTCTTTACTATACATGCTATGCGTGCTCTCTTTTGACACGAAAGTCTATTATGCCGTGTTCTACCAAGACTTTAGTGACGTATTTCCATCACGGATGTCACGTTGATGAAATCGAGGCTATCGGATAAGGAGGAAAAAAACTAAAAGAAAGAATTACCATACCGAGAATCGAGCCTACGACCTCTTGGTCCGCGACAATGAGCGCCCGGCGCTCTACCATCTAAGCTGCCGAGGCATATGCATGGCCCTCCACAAATGCGCCATATATGTCTCTCACGAATTCTCTCGCGTGGTGCTAGGCGGTGCTGGCGCCTGTGAGCGTTGAAATGAAGTAATGCGGCACGACACTTACTAGCGCCTATAGAGAACGGTTCGGAAACGACGTAGTTAAAGCATGGCCTCCGACATTGCACGCCGGCGCGCAATTTGGGAGGCCATGATTAAAGCGCCTCGATACCAGCGAAAAACACTGACAGCGCTAGCATCAAGGAGTCGCTCTAGACGCAGTTACGCTTTTGCCTTTCACTTCGCGTTAGCGCATAACGGCTCGTTGTCCGAGTAGTGCAGGTTCGACATGCACCAATGATGTTTCTCCGCGGCCGAATGCTGCGAGTGCGGTAGCAAAGACTAATAATGCTGCTGCAGAAAGGCAGTGATGTCGGCGGGTGGATGTCGTGCTTTGGTGCACGACATCCACCTGCGTGTGTTCGCGGCTTCTCTACGAACCTCTGCCTCCCGTGTTGCTGAAGCCCATTATGGTAGTGTATGCATGAGCACAGACTTAGGCTACCCAATTACTCGGGAGCGCACACCGTGCCGCTTCTCTCCTTAATTGACGACGCTTTGAAGAAGTGCATTTCGAGTACGAGTGTTTATTATGTGCTTCTTGATGTCATTTTTGCGCTGTTTTCACATTACGCTGTGTCCAGGGATATGTTAAAAACTTCAAAATCACGATCATCGGCGTTAGTCGTCGCGATGGAGATGTGCCGCGAGACGTCAACGTGGGTGCATCCAGGCCAAATGCTGCTATAGCTGCCAAACACCAATAGACATTGTACAAGCTCTCATGTATGACTACAGAATAAGCAATACTTGTGTGAAGATGAGTTTCACTTTCGTGTTATGCTGATACCTATGACAGAGGAATCTTATTTCGTATGTTTGTTTATATATTTATATCTCTGTCTAGTTCTCTGTCTGTCTTTCTATACTCTGCCCTCTTTCTGCTATTCATGTCTTTCTCTATTTTTCTCTTCCTCTCTATGTGTTCCTTTCTCTCTATCTCTGTAGTCATTCCTTCGCCTTGTATCTTTTGCTCTGCTTCTTCCGTTTTTTATCTTTTACTCTCTTTCTATTCTTCTTTCAATCACTCTCGGCATTTGTTATACCCTCCTCCTCACCTTCAAGTGGGTCGCCCTCACCTTCACCTCCCTATCCAGCCGCCCGGCTATTCTATGCTCTGCTAACGTGCCTGCATAGCCGAGTGGTTAAGACGCTGACCTTCGGATCATGGGTACGTGGGTTTGAATCTCGCCTCACCAAAAAATTTTGCCCCCAACAATTCCTCTTTTTCTTTCTCTCTCTGTGTACTTGTTCTCACTCACGTCAGAGTTATCACATTCCGCGCCGGAGAAGTCGGTGCATGAGTTCTTTCAGCAAAGCAGACGAAGAAGAAGACGGAGATAGTGGGTGCGGGTTCAGGATCATGATAATTTCTGTCCGCTCCGAACGGAATTACAGTCTGCTTAATTAGCTCAGCTGTTCGGTCGACGATTTGCTCATCCACGGCCGTGCTGGAATGCTATGGTAGCATTCCAGTGCAACCGTGGCCACTTCCATCCGCCTAGTCGCCTAAAACGCGTATTACCATGAACTTGATGGGAACTGTCGCGCACAAAAGACGGTACACAAGAAGGAACAAGATGGACAGACGAAGCGCAAACGATGAATCACCAAGAAGCCCAAGTCGAAACCCTCTTGAAATTACTATGACGCCTGCGCTGGAACGCAAGCAGCTTTGCATGCGCTGCTGCTGGACATAACATGTCTACCTCGCCGCACCCTCCCGAGCCTGCTGTTAGGAGACAGCTGCGCTCCGGTAGATTTTTACACTCTCAAATATTGCTGCGTTCTAACGCACTTTCTGCCAGCGTTACCCTCGCCACTTCAGGCGCGCCTTCCTTTTCTAACCCTCTCCACCGAGCCTCACACTCACCTCCAGAACACTTGATCAGATCTGCGTCACGCACGGCATAATGCCGATTAAGGACAGCTTCGCTGTTCAAACGGACACTAAAGCACTGCGCTTGCGGGTCACTCATATTACTTTATAATGAGAGATGCATAGATTTTAATTCTCTCATTCTTTGCTATGGCTATCAGTGCTTCGTTTGGTTGAACCGGCCCCTTGCTTTGTGAGAAATTTGTACGACCATTCTAAGCATTCTTACAGCAGAGCTGGTATGGTCGATGCTCGCAGTGGGCCATAGATAAAAAGTTATCACCTATATGAATCGGCACGCGCTCAATCACCGCCCAAGCAGTTCGGTGCAGATGGTTAAGAAAAGCTGAAACGTAGTGGTTATTTGCCAAATTTCTGTGGCAGCGTTCGCGCTATATGAATTTTACGGCACAGCTGTTGTGCTCGAGGTTTGCCGTGTATCGTAGATAGAAAATTATCGTACCGGCACGAGCTGAACGACCTCCCGAGCGTTCTGCGCAGACGGTTAACAAGAGGAGCTGAAACGTGGGGCCCCAGTGTTTATCACTGGTGCAATCTCGACGGTTCGTGTAAGTCTCCCTCAATTATTGATTACGTCTTTACAAAAATTTCAATCAGTATTTGCCACCTATGTATTCGCTCATTAATCTTTAGTGGACAAGTGTGGGGAGTACTGGGATTTGCCCAACGCAGAGTTGTTACGGTTGAGGTTTGCCGTGTGTCGGTGAAAGCAAATTACCGTCACTGCAAACCGGCACACGCTCTTTTAGTCCTCTTTTTCATGGCCTCCACTTCTTCCTCTACTACTTCGCTCCCAGACACGAGCGGTGAATTGTCCGGCGTGGGATGCAATAACCTGATGGGCGAGATACCTAGTGAGAGATAGAAAGACCTATAGTAAATATTGAGGGCTTTGAATCACAAAAAGCCGAGAGAAAATAGAGAGCAAAGAGCAAGCATATCCATGCATAGTGCTGTACTGCAAGACGTGAGAAAGAGACAGATAAGAAGTTAAACGCCTAGACAAGCCAGCTCTACTGTGACCCAGCCTGGCGCGACGCCTGCTGGATGGAAGATCATAATTTCTTCTTTGAAAGCCAAAGACAGCACATTTGACTAAGCAACCACAGACTAATAACGTTTACTAGTTCTTCGGGAAATCATCTAACGCACTATAAACATAAAACTAACATATGCCCTTGGAGCACCAAACTTGCTTGATTATTGTCAATGGGGTTACAAGAAAGGCTGCTCAACAACTGATCGTACAGTTCCCCTTCGACACACTATATGCTCATGGCGTTCTTATATAGACAACATGGTTTGGTGGTATTTTTGACTCCCACAAGGCGCGCGACACGGCTTGGGAATGCGCTATTCTTCGAGATCTGGAAAACCTAGGCATTTTTGGCAGGATCCTAAATCGCTTGTCCAATTTGTCTGACCGTACAGACCAAGTCCCCCTACGCTTCATAATTATGAATCCTTATATGTGGATTTGTTACAAGAGTCTTCAACAAGTAGCTGCTGGCGTGAAAAAAAAAGCAAAAGGTTTTCAGTTGGACGTGAAAAAAAACAAAAGCTTTTCAGTTGGACGCTTTTTTTTTCACTGTAACTATTAATAAAAACGAATTGCCGTTCAGAACAATTGAGTGAGAACAACTTTAATCAAACCTGCAGTAGGTGGCCTGGGCCTAGGCTGCGCCAGGGGTGGTGGAGAGACCCTGTCTCCCAGCTGCCTCCCGTGTTCGCTGCATGGCCCATATTTGATCTTGACAATCTGAGCTGGTCAGCGCGGCTTTCCACCGTGCACCAAGCTGCTCGTAATTAAATGCGTTCTAGGGCGGCGTGTTTTGTGCTACATAATTTAGACGAGTCACCTCGGTACAGCTCGGAGTAGATGAGATTTAGGTGCACCGGGTTCGGAAACGTTCTGCTTTGAAGTCGCCTCCAGTCAACCTACTGAGATCTGTCGGATTTGGAGCTAGGTGGTGGAAATCTGTGCCTTGACGTTTGGTAGAAGTGGAAAATATTAGAGAATCTAAACATTCTGTCCCTCTGCTTGCAGGCCTCTCCTACCGTTACCTCGGTGGAAGCTTGTTCGCGAGCGCGGTAAATGAGACCTCGCGCGTCGTGGTGGCCTTCCTTGTTGAGGTTGGGAACGGGGGACTCACAGTAGGTGTGGGATGGGAACCATATGACGTATCTTTCTTCGAATCCCTCAGACGATATTAGCTTGGCCTTTCCGAGGAGGTGCGTGAATGGCCGCGGGCGATATTATTCCTAGCGCGTAGTTCGTGATGGCTGATGGCGCTGATGAGTCGCTGACGACGTACCTACATTTAGGGGAAATTATGGCCTGAGCGATAGCCACCTCTTCTGCGATTTCACAGTTATTCGAGTGTATTGAGAACGCTCTTTTGCACTTGCGTTCTGAGTTTGTTACTACCGCAATATAGGACTCGTGATTCGTGTACTCCGCTGCATCCACGAACAGCGTCTTCTTGTCTCTACCGTAAGCTTGAGCAGAGTTTAGCTCCGTCTTTCTCTTCTGCGCTAGTTAAGTTCGGGGTGCATGTCTTTTGGGCAGATTGGGGACCTGGCTTTTTCCCTGATCACCTTTCGAACCGGCCCTTTACATTCTTGTTGGTTGTGATAATTCATCCCTAACTTTCGGAGGATACTCCGACCTGTCCGCGTGCTGGCTAGTCTCTCCAACTGGGCAATCTGTTGAGCCTCTCCCAGCTCTTCTAAAGTGTTGCACAAGCCAGTTCAAGTAGTCGCTCGGTGCTAGTGCTACTGAAAGGCCTAGAGCTTGTTTGTACGCCTTTGTATGAGTGAGCTGACCTTGGCTTTTTCGGCTGTATACCAACTGAGGTATGCCACTAAGTATATAATGTGACTTATAACGAAGGAATAGATAAGCCTGATGACGTTAGCCTCTTTCATGACCTGGTGTTTGTTTGTGACTCTCTTGATTAGCCTTACTGCTTTGGTGGCTTTGCTTACTAGCCCCCTGACTGTTTCTCCGTTAGTGCCATCGGATTCGATGATGATCCCAAGGACTCCCATTGGTTCTACTATAGGAATAATCCTGCCATTTCTGGTGCGAATTTGGATTTCTTCGTAGGCTCGGTCCCGGCCGTTTCCCTTGGGTGGTCTGCCTTTGAGTGCGAGCACTCGACGCCAGCACCTTCGAGATACACCTCGATATAGTCGACGGCCTCCTTGAGCATCTGCTCTATCTCTCCGTCGCTACGTTCACACACCCAGATGGTGATGCCTGCATATACGGGATGATGTACTCCGTATATGGCGTTTAGCCACTCCGGGAGTCATATAATTATTAGGCTGAATAGCATGGGCGATATCACTGAACCCTGCGGCGTACCAGCGCTGCCCATGTGCCTCTCTTCAGATCTGAGTTCTCCCATTACGAGACATGCCCTTCTGTCGGTGAGGAAATCCTCGACAGAATTATACGCTCTCAATCCTTAGCTTAATTGGCTGATCTGATTTAATATGGCTACATGCGCTGCAATGCCGAATGCTTTTTTTTAAGTTCTAATCTTAGTATTGGCCTGGTCAATCTTGTTTTATGGTCTAGAATGCTGTTTGATTTGAAACATAGTGTCCTGTGTGGAGAGCCATGTCTGAAAAATTATGGTAGCTTTGCACTAGTGGTGCCAAGCCTGAAGCAAGAAAGAGCAGTTGGGTGGGCTTTCTTGTTGCTTTTTTTTTTCTCTCTGCTTCCTGTATATCTTTTCTGTATCTTTCTATCTCTGTCTCTATCTGCCAATAATCGGAAGCTACTTGTCCAATCGGATATTGTGTTCGAGTAGGCAATGTTTTGTCCGCAACATATTTCCAGGAAAGAGGAGTGCCCCAAGGCGGTGTATACTTTCATTATCAAAATGAATTCCTTGCGTCTTTGAATCCTACGTAACATGTTTTATTGCACATATGTCGACGATGTACAGGTCGCTTTTAATTCGGGCAACCTTTCAATGTGTGTGAGCAGGTTCATCTAGGCCTGAACAAGGTTTCTAAATGGGCTGACAAGAATGGGGTTGCACTGAATGCTCAAAAAAGCACTTGCGTATTATTCAACAGAAAGAGATGCCTCCACCCCGATCGTGACAATGACCTACATGATCAGCGTCTGTCGGTAAAAACGGGGCACATGTTCCTAGCGCTAACTCTAGACACGAAACTTACCCTTATATCAGACATCTAGTACATAAAAAACAAGTGCATAAAAAGTATGAATGTTCTAAAAGTGTTTTCACGCACTACGTGGGGTAGTGAGAAGTGTCTGATGATTTTATATAAAAGCCGTATACGCACGCGCCTAGATTATGGCGCGATAATCCATATGTCTGCGACACCAAGCGGCTTGAAGATGCTTTACCCAGTCTACTATGTGGACATCCGTCTTTCTACGAATACTTTTCGTACTTGCCCTGTAGAGAGCCTTTGCGTTGAATCGAACGAGTTGCCGTACACCTCAAGAGATCTTACCTATCTTTCCTATATTTTTTTCAAGGCGAACGCGAACAATGAACACCCCTTCCACTCTGCTATGAATGATTTGCCCAGTTTTGTCTTGCTTGACAACCGACCTATGAGACAGCCCTACGCACTTCACGTGAGAGGTCTAGCTGAAGAAATGCCCCCGCAGGGGCGTCAGCGCACGCAGGCGTTTGGTGTGTAGCGACACCATGGACCCGAGTTAACGGGGGGGGGGGGGTTCGACCCCCTCCCACGCCTAGCCTTGCGTGGCTTAGCCGTGTCCGGGGATCCTGCAGGTTGAGGCGACGCCGGGAGTTTGGACCGTTAAGGCCCCCCGGCAGAGGCAACACACCCCTTTGGCCCCGGCTTCACGTAGACAGCACCCTTGGGCTGACCCATCCAGAGGAAATCGGCAGTCGCCTCTTCCTGTCTCTCTCTCCCCTTATCTTCGTCTTTACCTCTCACTTTTAATCTTTCCTGTCCTCTGCTCTCTTCCGTTTACTTCCACTTTTCCTGACGGCAAGGGTTAACCTTGCGTGGCTATCCTACCTAGGGTAAACCATATATGGTTATAGGAACGGCACACTACTGGCGTTGCGCAGACTTGTGCACATGTTCTGCGACGTCCCCTTGTTGGGCTCCGTGGTGGGTGGTAAGCGCCTTTTCCGAACAAATTACTTTTTTATGAGAACCTTCAACCCTTCTTCAACCGATCGTGCCCCGAAAAGGGTACGCACCGACGCAACGTCACTATTTCGTTCTAAAAGCAAAGAAATATTTCCGAAATTTTATGTGATTCATTGTGAGCAGCCAACGACAAAAGCTAGAGCTATTTCGCCATTCTTAGTGGCCACGAGCCTAAAAGAGACGATTGCAGCCGGTTACAAAGCCACAAAGATGGCAAGTGGGGATCTGCTGCTCGAACTAAAAGACAAAGAACAGTTCAACAAACTCGCACACCTAGTAGCTTTTGGTAACATACCTGTATCGGTAAGTCCACACCGAACGATGAACACAGTGAAAGGCGTAGTGTCGGACGAAGACTTGGTGACATTGAAGGAAGATGAACTCCTCGACGGATGGAGGGACCAAGGTGTAATTCTTGTTCAACGAATCAAAATCAGAGGGAACAGCGAAATCGCAACGAAGCATCTAATAATTACCTTCAGTTCAACCACACTACCCGATACTCTTGAAACCGGCTATATGAAACTTTACGTCCGACCGTATATCCCTAACCCGAGGCAATGTTTCAAGTGCCAGAGATTTGGTCATAGATCGCAGAGCTGCCGAGGGCAGCTTATTTGCGCTATGTGTGGCACCACCGGCCACAGTGCTGACAATTGTAGGAATGATGAGGTCCATTGTGCAAACTGCGAGGGCAGTCACCCTGCATACTCCACAGCTTGCCCGGCCTGGAAGAAAGAAAAGGAAATAATCATTGTAAAAGTAAAGGATAATATATCATTCCGCGAAGCAAGACAACGGATTGCATCGTCATTCCCACTGAAAACATCCTTCGCCAAAGTGGTGCAACGAGGGGCGGCACCACTAAGGCTCTTTGCAGTTGCCCGGACCACGCCTAGTGTGCCGAGGCTAACGCCACTCACCCCTACGGCGGGAGCATCCAGCGCTGCCCTGCCCACTGTCGCTCAGTCCACACCAGCGGCCTCCACAAGCTCTCGCAGCAATCAGGGCAATGGCATAGCTTAGGGGGTCCCATCGACCACCGGCCTGGTGAGGGCAAAGACGTCGTCGACCGCGGCGAAGTCTACGCTACGCAAACACCGCTCGGCAGAGCGACTGTGTGTCGCCTCTCAAGAGGCGATGGACACTACTGGTCCACCGGCGCAAGCTGCGCCGAGCATCCCTCCACCGCTCAAAAAAAAAAAAAAGCCAGCAGATCCCACGCAATGTGGGAATCGATGTAATGCAAAGCAGCCAGGAAAGAGCTGCATATATCGTCTTGTTTATCATTGAGGCAAACGAAGTCATTCATGTCGTGAAATCTAGTTCACCATATATCGCAAGTTTGTCCTGAATGCATGCATGTACAATCTGGTATGTGTCATGCTAATGAAACGTACATTCTGGTTTATATATACGATGCGTGATATTCGACACGCACTCCTCTCATGCCATACTGATTTT